>NC_089588.1:105128469-105224656 GCF_019320115.1 Miscanthus floridulus | reverse complement strand
AAATTCAAACGCAGTTTTGCATGACAAGATGACTTCAAATCAAAAAGTTGCCAACTACAATGTTTCATAACTTTTCGAGATCTACAGAGTTTATTTTGGTTGTTTTTCCATCCGATGTCGTTTGAAAAGTTTGAATTTTAAATTTTTAAAATTCAAACACAGTTTTGCATGACAAGATGATTTCAAATCAAAAAGTTGCCAACTACAATGTTTCATAACTTTTTGAGATCTACAGAGTTTATTTTGGTTGTTTTTCCATCCGAGGTCGTTTGAAAAGTTCGAATTTAAAATTTTTAAAATTCAAACACAGTTTTGCATGACAAGATGATTTCAAATTAAAAAGTTATCAATTACAAAGTTTCTTAACTTTTCGAGATATACAAAGTTTATTTTGGTTGTTTAGTCATCTGTTCATCCGACATGGTCGTTCTAACATTATTCACAAATCTTATATATCTCTCTTGTAGTTTCATAAACTACAAGAGAGATATGTTAGATTTGTGAACAAATTTACTTTCACTTTGTCATATGAAGAAAAGACCAAAACGAACATTGTACATCTTGATGAGTTATACAACTTTGTAGTTGAAAACTTTTTCATTTGAATTAATTTACTGCTTCAAAATGTGCTTTGAAATTTGCTTTGCCGAGTGTAAAAAAAACACTCGGCAAAGAGCTTCTTTGCCGAGTGTCAAAAAAAAACACTCGGCAAAGAAGCTCTTTGCCGAGTGTCAAAAAAACACTCGGCAAAGAGCTTCTTTGCCGAGCGTAAAAAAAACACTCGGCAAAGGCGTCTTTGCCGAGTGCCCGAAAAACAACACTCGGCAAACCACTTGACACTCGGCAAAGAGCCGGTCTCCGGTAGTGAATATAATTTGCTCTTCTCTTATTTCAATGAAAGCCGGTAACGGATCTTTTGAAAAAAAAAAGTTTCTCGTGGGCCATCCACACATGTAACTAATGTGAGCGTTCCTGCATCGCTAAGCGTTCGGAGGGTTTCATGAGAGCATATGCTGATCGTCTGTTTGAAACATGGGCGAAGGATGTGCGAACTTTTGAAGTTGAGAGTACAAAGTTTATTTATAATATGCTACTAGAAAGATTTTTAATTATTAGTAAAAAGTTTAATTTTAATTCAGCTACCAGTTGCACTACTGGAGGCGCATGCTTTGCCGAGGGCCTCCCAGAAACCCTCGGCAAAGGCTTTGCCGAGGGCTGCCCTCGGCAAAGACCCCTCGGGGAATTTTTAGACGGCGAAGGGGTCTTTGCCGAGGGCCCTTTATCGGGCACTCGGCAAAGCCTTTGCCGAGGGCCAGGACGGCCCTCGGCGAAGAAAAGAAGCCGTCAGGCGCCGGCGCCGTTGGCGGTTTCTTTGCCGAGGGCCGACCCTCGGCAAAGAAATGGTTTTTTTTGAATTTGTTTGCCGAGGGCCGACCCTCGGCAAATAAATTTTTTTATTTTTTTTAAAAAATCTTCGTCGAGGGCCTCCTCCTTGGCCCTCGGCAAAGAAATTTTCAGGATTTTTTAAAAATTCTTTGCCGAGGGCCGGCCCTCGGCAAAGTCGGCAAATAATTTTTTTTATTTTTTTTAAAAACATTTGCCGAGGGCCTCCTCCCTGGCCCTCGGCAAAGAAATTTTCAGGATTTTTTAAAAATTCTTTGCCGAGGGCCGGCCCTCGGCAAAGAAATGATTTTTTTGAATTTTTTTAACCCTTTGCCGAGGGCCTCCTCCCTGGCCCTCGGCAAAGAAATTTTCAGGATTTTTTAAAAATTCTTTGCCGAGGGCCGGCCCTCGGCAAAGAAATGGTTTTTTTGAATTTTTTTAACCCTTTGCCGAGGGCCTGCTCCCTGGCCCTCGGCAAAGAAATTGTCAGGATTTTTTTCCAAAAAAAATCTTTGCCGAGGGCTATTGCTTGGGCCCTCGACAAAGGACCCTTCTTTGCCGAGGGCCTTGGTCATTGCCCTCGGCAAAGAGGCAGAAATTTAAATTTTTTTTGTTTTTTGCATTCCATCGACACAAGCATTTCATATATATACATATATATATCACACAGAACCCATTTTCTCACAATATATCACAACCATAATTGTGAACCACAAATCACAATATATTACAACGACAAGTCACATGTTCATCATCATTCACATGTTTATTACGACAAGTTAATGAAATCCAAGCACAAGTCACAACCATAAATCACAAATCACGCTAAAGTCCAACCACATCACCTAGCACGAGTCCTCATCAAGCTAGCCTATGAGACGATGGTGAAGGAAAAGCAGGATCACCCGGTGACGCACTAGCGGGTTGATTGGAACCCGCGGACGGAAGCTGCACAAAGGAGCAGAGATTGCATGTGTGAGTAATCCGGGAAAACAGTTTTGGAACTTAGAGATTGCATCTAGTATTGTAGGAATACAAAAAGATTAGACTCAATTGAAAATTTCGGCAGCACCTCCCCTGCACGGGGAGGTTTCCAAAACCTGCAAGAAACGACGGCACGAACGCCGACATCCACAACGGCACGAATGCCGACATCCACAACGGCACGAAGGCCGACATACATGCAAAGCACAAGCGAAAAGTGAACTTTCATACTTACAGGAGTAGCTGCAGGAGTAGGAGGTGGAGGAGCTGAAAACTGCACAGGTACACCCGATGCTTGCCCAAGACTTTGCATGATCACCAACATCTCCGCCATCTGCTTCTGCGCGGCCTCGAACGCGACCTTCTGGGCCTGCAGCTGTGCGGTCAGCTCCGCATTCTGCTCTTGACTTTGCCTTTTTGTTTCTTGCAGCTCGGCCTGCAATATTTCACTCCAATGTATCAGTAATGCAAATCTAATTTAGGTGTGTAAATATCTACGTACGATGAGTAAAACAGGAATTACCTGGAGTGCTTGGACCTGCTGCAGTGCTGGAGAAGGCCGTGGACGTATGGGCTGGCTGGAGCTCGTGCTCCGTGCTCGGATAGCGTCGAGGGAGGGAACAGTGGTGGAGTCGATGGCGCCGTCTACAATCCACAGCCGCCCGTGCTTCTTGCCTCCTCCGAGCCTCATGATCGCCTCTGCATCAATGGGCTCAGTGCGCACATTGTAATCTTCCCCATAGATCTGCCTTACCGTTGACGTGTACTCTTGGACTTTAGTGTACACGTTCGGGTCGGAGTACACCTGGGGCGGGGCAGCCGGGTCGAAGGAGACAGAGGACGATACCCTGCCCATGTGGGACATAGCCCACGCAGAGAACTCCGAGACCTCCTCGCCCGGGTGCGCAGCCTCCTGCGAGAAAGACGAGAAGATGGTGAGAAATCAAGCAGAATTGAGCGTCAAAATAAATGAAAGAAATCACTTACGTATGCTTGTTTGTATCCGGGGAGGCTACGGCTACCTTGATGGTGAGTTGGACCTTGCCTCATCAGACGCTGTTCCCGCTGCCTCTCGTGCATGTCAACAAAGTCCTGTGATAACCACTTGTCCACGATCATGGCCCAGCACTCGGGATACGATCGGCACCACCAGGGAATCACCTACAAGTCATCGAGTATTTGACATATAAGAAGATGAAATTGAACCTACTTAATATCAAAACGAATCATTATGAATGTTATTCGCCTACCTCATGGTACTGGTCCCGGGTCAGCGTAATCCGTCTTGCTTGAGGCTTGGGGAGGGACTGCCTAAGTACCGACCTATAGTAGTCTATGTGGGCCTGGACGCGCCCATGGTGATGCATCTTGGTGACGTACTTCCTACAAGCTGCGGCAGCCGCCCGATCCGCCTGGGCCTCAAGTCCTTCTTCGGCCTTGAAATATTTCTGCATACAAAACCGATGTATCCATTCATTATTTCGATAAAAGATTTAACCAATGAATGCGATGTATTAAGCAATGTTGTGCGAGAGAGACTTACCCAAAACTCCGCCAATACTCGCTCCTGCTTGTTGCGGTAAGTGTCATCCGTGACCAGCGCGTACCTGTCCCAGTTGGAGGCCGGCTCCCGCACCACCGGCTCTTCGGACAGTTGCACAATGCCGGGGTACCATTTCCTGCACAAAACACCAAGGATGCTCGCGGTGGTGCGTGCTGGAGTACCCGACAAAACCAACCAGGCCCTGCACAAGTGATTAAGAAAATTTATCAGTTTCTCTTAAGATTTCCAACATATCTTATGAAGTAGTTGTGATAACATCCATAGTTACTTACCTCTTTGCCATAGGCCGAATCACTGAGTGGTTGTGAGGAAGCGGAACCAGAGGGAGGCTCGTGGGACCTCGCTCGTAGAGAGTCCGGGTAGCGGTACCCTCTCCCTCGCCCTCGTGCGCCTCGCCTCCCTCGCCCTCGAGCGCCTCGCCTCCCTTGCCCTCGAGCGCCTCGTCTCCCTCGCCCGTCTGCTAACCCCTCTCGTCCTCCGACGAGGACGAGGCCATGGCCATCACGTGCTCCTCCTCCAGCACCTCATCACATGTCGAGGGAGGAGACCGCTGCCTCCTGCGGCGGCTACCCCTGGTCCTCCTCTCGTCACCTCCTGCGGACGCTACCCCGGACGACGACCCCTCACCTCGAAGGAGAGGGCGGTCTCTCCCGTAAACCGAGGGCGTGTCACAGCGTGGACGTCTGCTCGCCATCTTTGTCCAATCACCTGCAATCACAAAGAATGAACAAGACTAATTAGTACATATATTAGAAATAGATTCAAAATATATAAACAAAACACAAATTAAAAAACCATAGTATTACATGTATTAGGAATAATCTTCATGATTGGGATCATAGGTCTCATCATCACTGTCAAAATTGTCCAAATGGGCAACACTATCCGAAGGTTCTATGTTGTCATCGTCGTCATTGCCTAGAAGTAATCGCTCAAGCATTGCTATGTCCTTGGCATTTACCACCACATCTCCATCGACCTCGTCATCAACCATTTCGTTGTCTACTTCCATTTTGATTGCTTTGGGTAAGACTATCTCAAACGTGCCTGGTAGCCCATCTTCTTGATAGAACTGACCATCATATGTGTTTGCGTTGAAGTTGTAATCATCATCGTTTGGGGCAGGTAGTTTACCATGTGGAGATACCTGGTGCACAATAGCCCAACCCTTAAGATCCTCTTTGTCTTGGTTGGCGTATCGAGTATAATACACCTGCACGGCCTGTTGAGCCACAATGTAGACATCTTTTCCAGGATAGATGGAATCTTCTCGAATCTCCACTAGCCCAAGATGAGCGGTTCGTCTCGTTGATCGAGGATTAAACCAGTGGCATTTGAACATGATAGGTTTAAGAGGTTCGTCTCCATGAAATGAGAGTTCATAGATCTCCTCAACTCTACCATGATAGTCGAGGCCATCAGTGCCGGGCGTACAAACTCCGCTATTTGTGGTTTTTCGTTTGGGCCGAATCTGCTCGTAACTTGTTGTGTGGAAGCGATATCCGTTCACGTCATAGCCGGTAAATGACTTCACCCTAACATCATAGCCGTTTGCAACCTGTTTCAACTCGTCGCTCATGGACGAATCGGTCTGGGCCTGCAAGGTGAATCATGATAGATCGTTATATTAATCAAACGTATGATCACCTTGGACGATCGAACGTACGAGCTAAATTGGACATTACCTTTTGTTTGAACCAAGAAATGAAATCAGGCCTCCCCGCTCCCGCACCCCGCGAAACAAGGGTTTTTTGTTCATGCGAGGTAGGATCCCTTGATTGATGCCAGAATTCACGAACAAATTCCCTGTCCGAACGAGAATCAATGGGGTTGGATGTAGAATAGTGACGGCATATTGAAATAAGTTCGTTGAGAACTTACTTGATGAACGGCTGCACCTCGGTAAGGTTATTCAACACATATAGCATGATACTGCACCACTCTTCATTTCCCAATAGCTTTGGGGTTGATCCACTTGCGCTGCCGAGTTGGCCTTGGAAAAGGCTCAGGGTCGATTCATTTTCGCCAGTATTGTAACGAGAGGGTGGATTATGATTGCTAGGAAGGTTCGGCTTGTAGTATAGCATTGTGAAGTTTGCCGCCTCCTCCCGAAGGCATGCCTCTGCAATGGAAGCCTCAATTCTGGCTTTATTTGTACATTTTTTGCGAAGAGTCTTTAGACATCTCTCGATTGGATAGCACCAACGGGCCTGCACGGCCCCCCCCAAACGTGCCTCGAACGGGAGGTGCACAATCAGATGTTGCATCGGCAAGAAGAAGTCAGGTGGAAAGATCTTCTCTAGCTTACAGAGCAACACAGGTGCCGCTTTTTCCAAGTCCTGAGCGACGGTCCGAGATATCTCCTTGGCACAAAGCTGGTGGAAGAAAAAGCTCAACTCTGCCAGCACTTGCCAGACATGCTCAGGGACATAGCCTCGGACCATCGCCGGAAGAAGCCGCTCAATCCATATGTGGTAGTCATGACTCTTCATCCCGTTGACTCGCAGAGTGCCTAAGTTCACTCCCCTGCTAAGATTCGCTGCATATCCATCTGGAAACATTAACATCTACATCCATTTTAGTACCTCCCTCCTTTGATCAATTTGCAAGACGAAATTGACCTTAGGCCTTTTCTAGTTCTTGTTTCGGCCACTAGGAGGTTGCATCGCTTGATTCGGTCTATCGCACAATGTCGCTAGGTCCACTCTAGCCTTAACGTTGTCCTTAGACTTGTCAGTGTCCATGAGAGTTCCCCAAAGTGCCTCGGCGATATTCTTTTCAGTGTGCATTACATCAATGTTATGTGGCAGAAGAAGGTTATCGAAATAGGGGAGCCTCGTCAAGCCGGATTTATAAGTCCACATCTATTCCTCACCATATCCCACAAAACCACCTTCTTCATTGGGCATGAGAGCATCTATCTGAACATGAACCTCGACACCAGTCCTCAAGTGCGGTTTAGGGTCTGTCACTTTGACACCTTTCGTAAAGCTCTTGATGTCTTCTCTAAATTCATGGTTTAGAGGGAGGAACTAACGATGCTGGTCGAACGACGAATACTTGCCACCCTTCTTCAACCAAATGAACCTCACGGCTTCCTTGCATACTGGGCATGGGAACTTCCCGTGAACACACCAGGCGGCGAATAACCCATACGCCAGGAAGTCATGCAGGGAGTAGTGGTACCAAATGTGCATTTTGAAGCTTGTCTTTGTAGCTCGATCGTATGTCCATACCCCCTTCTCCCAAGCGTGGATCAATTCATCAATCACAGGCTCCATGAACACACCCATATTACTCCCCGGGTGTCCAGGAATTATCAACAACAAGAATACGTTATGCCGTTGAAAGGAGATGCCGGGAGGGAGATTGAGGGGGATAACAAAAACGGGCCAGCATGTGTATGGGGCAGCCATCATTCCATAAGGATTGAACCCATCTGTTGCCAGCGCGACACGTACATTACGAGCCTCAACTGCTTTATCACGATGTTTGTCATTGAAATACGTCCATGCTTCAGCAGCAGACGGATGTACCATCTTCCCAGGATTGTACCGTTTGCCATCTTTGTGCCATGTCATCTGTTTCGCGGATTCCTCAGTCATGAATAGCCGTTGGATCCTTGGTAGGAAAGGAAGGTGACGTAGCACTCTCGCGAGGATCGGAAGCTGCTTCTTCTGACCATCACCAGAGTCTACCTCCAGGTACCTGGAGGATTTACACTTCGGACAGTAATTTGCATCCTTGTGTTCTTTCCTAAATAGGACGCACCCCTTCGGACAAACATGTATCTTGTCATACGGCATCTTAAGCATACGAAGGAGTTTCTCTGCCTCGTACAAGTTTGTCGGCAAAGTGTGCTTCTCCGGTAGCATGGTGCCAAACACGACCAACATCTTATCGAAGCCTTCTCGACTCAGGTTTAACTCGGCCTTCAACCCCATTACGCGTCCAATCGCATCTAGCTGAGAAATCATTGTACGCTCGTGAAGGGGTTTCTGTGCCGAGTCCAACATTTTGTAGAAGTCCTTTGCGGATTCCTCCATCTCCTCCTTCTCACGTCGTTCAGCGAAGTGAGCTTGGTGGGCGTCATCTAGCATGTCTGCTACCCCGGCATCATCATCAAAAGCCTCGAGGCGTGCTCTCACCACCTCCGCTCTTATACGATCTGCTTCACCATGGTAGATCCACTGCTGGTAGCCAGGCATATAACCATTGAACACAAGATGTCTACCCATGGTCTTCTCGTCTACTTTTCTCCTGTTGTCACATTTGCTGCAGGGACACCAAACTAGAGAATGTCCTCCTGCTCCTGGGCCAAATGCATGTTTCAAGAAACCATCTGTCCCGTTCACCCATTCATAGTCGTAGTCACTCCCGCTTCTCCAGCCCGTGTACATCCACTGACGGTCCTCCATCCTTTAACATTTATAGCATAGAGTATTGTGACCATCAATTGCATCTACGCGGTGTTCCTACTGTCTAATAGGTGAGGATAGGTCCTAATCCCACCCACGGATGCGTAGATGAGGTCAGTTTCCATGCTCCGCTCCTCTCTGAGACAGAATTTCGGCAGCACCTCCCCGCTGTTCTCCCAATACACGTCCTGCAAGGGAGAGTGTGTATCCGGAGAACAACATGGAGGTGTTGCCGAAACTCCTTCTCGGACCGGAGCGGACCATGGAAACTAACCCATCTACGCATCCACGGGCTGTCCAAAAAACGTGGACAATCCGAAACAGATACGCTCGCAGATACGCAAAGATCCGCATACCTACGACCGTATCTCTTTCGGACGGGAGACGCCTAACTGGGTTACGCGCGGGCTACGACAGACATGCGCAAAAAGAGGTTATTTATACCTAGGGTGTCTGAGAAGTAAGGCTAGCGGGGCAGTGGTGAATCGACATAGTGCAGGCAGAACCGCGACGTTGACGAAGACGATTGGGGTCCTCCGGGTCCCCTCCGACGTACTCTTCTCCTGCATAAAAAGACAATAGGTTATTTTTTGTTCAAAATTTCGGCAGCACCTCCCCTGCACGGGGAGGTTTCCAAAACCTGCAAAAAAACGACACGATGGTCGACATTCACAACAGCACGAAGGCCGACAACCACAACGGCACGAAGGCCCTCATATCAACTTACGGCACGAAGGCCCACACAACCACATACGGCACGAAGGCCGACAACGAGAGTTTTACCTAGGGTTGCGGTGGAGTCGGGCGTCACGGTGCGGGGGTCACTTTCTTCTCCGGCGAGGTCGAGCGGCGTTGGAGTACTCCTCTCCCCCTCTTCCCTTTCTTCTCTCCTTTTCCCCTTCTTCTCCTTCTCTTCCCCTTCCTCCTTCTCCTCTTCTTCTCCTTTTCTTCCCCTTCCTCCTTCTCCTCTTCTCCTTCTCTTCTTCCTCCAACTTCACCCTCTGCCTCCTCCCCTCCAACAGCAGCCAGCGACGGGGGTGGCCTGGGGGCTGGGGTCGGGGCAGGAAGGCCGGTGAGGGGGAGCCGCCGGAGGGCCGGCCGGGGCGGTCGACCTCCCCTTGCTCGACGGAGACGGGGAATGGAGGCAGGGCGTGACCTCGCATGTGTAGGCTGTGGTAAAAAATTGAGAAGGCTTCGAGCGAGTTGCGACGTCGGATGCCTGAAACCCAACAATTTTTTACCACAGCCTACACATGCGATAACATGACATCTCGCCAAGTTTCGTGATTTTTGGACTTCGTATGGATTTTATATAATTTTAAAACACTTTTTCGGCAAGTCAGTCGTCATGTTACGCGAACAAGATGCGTGAAAATTTGATGCGAGTTCGTGGATAGGGACTCAACATGCACCAATTAACATGAATAACATTTTTCGAAACACTACATTGCAATATTCCATGCACCTGCAGTTCAAATTTGACATATTCGAAAAAAATCAAAGAATCAAAATAAATTAAGGAAATATACAAAACAAAATCAAAATTGGCCTAAATTTTAAAATTGAGTTCAAAACAATGTATTGTAGCACCACAAAAAAACTGGGCTAAAAAACCAAAAAAAAATTGCCGAGGGCTCTTTGCCGAGGGCCTGGCCCGTGGCCCTCGGCAAAGAATTTAAAAAAAAAATAAAAAATCTTTGCCGAGGGCCTATCCTGGCCCTCGGCAAAGGGCTTCTTTGCCGAGGGCCTAGCCTCGGGCCCTCGGCAAAGGCGATTTATAAAAAAAAATTTTGGTCGAAAAACTGGTTTTAAAAAAATCTTTGCCGAGGGCCTGGTCTAGGGCCCTCGGCAAAGACTTAAAAAAAATTTGCCGAATAACCTGGTTGCACAGAAAAAAAACCTTTGCCGAGGGCCTAACAGGTGGCCCTCGGCAAAGCTTGACGGGAAATGGCCGCCGTGACCCAACGGGCCTAATTTGCCGAGGGCCGCGGCCCTCGGCAAAGATTTGATTTGCCGTGGGCCTGTCTTTGCCGAGGGCCATACCCTCGGCAAAGGCCTCTTTGCCGAGGGCCATTCTTTGCCGAGGGCTCCTGTGGCTGGCCCTCGGCAAAGAGTGTCTTTGCCGAGTGCCCGAGATTTGGCCCTCGGCAAATCCTCAGGTCCTCGGCAAAGCACGCGTTTCCAGTAGTGTTGATGGTCACCTGGGAAAATATAAGATATGTGTGCAAACGGGTAAATGGGCCTACAGCACCTAGATTGCTGCTAGCTGGGGTCAGATGCATAAAAGCCTGATCCACTTCCTTGGCCCACGCACGGGTAACAGAAACTGTCGACGTCCCTCGGTGTGTGTGTCTAGCGAGAGCGACCATGTCAACCGCTCCTCGCGCATGTCAATACTCTTCAGTCCAGAAACACAAACTCGATCTAACATGTGACGGTCGCATGGTTGCAACACGGCACGATGGTCATGTGGTTGCAATGCAACACTGCACGACCGTCGTGCCGGCGCCAGTGTCGCCGCCTCCGCCAGAGACGGGTTAGGGTCTAGCCGTCTCCCCTGGTTCTGGACCTCCAGTGATAAGTTGGTCTGGCGGTTGGTGGGCGGGCTAGCGTGAATGTCGCCGGCCGTGGTGGTGGAGGCAGTGGTTTGTGTAGAGCAGGGGCGGGGGCGAGTTGTCAGCGGCCGGTTGATGGATGCGAGGGATTAGCAGAGGGCAGGGTCAACGGGTGGGGTGGAGGATGGGCAGTGCAACGTGGCAGCATGTCACCGGTGGGCATGGGTGATGGTTGGAGGCAATGGTGGGCGGGGTCGCGTGCGTGCTCACGTGGGAGCAAGACCCGTCGCGCAATAACTGTGTCCATCTCGAAATATCGTGCATGTCTGGAAAGCCTCCATCCTCTTCAGTCTTCTATTTGGCATCTCCCTCTCCCACAATTCAGAGCATCGTGGTTGCTTCCTCTATCCCTCCTTCCCATCTCTCACGGTCATGGTGGCTTCCACACAACATCGCGCCTTGCCATTATAAATCTCACGACCCATGGCGGAGTCAGAGCTAATAGGTAAAGGGAGGCGAATGAAGGTCTAGGTCAGCTATTCCTCAAATAAAGGTCCACATTAGCTCCCCATTTGGAGGGCTTATCCACTAGCTTGACAAGCTGTTTGAAGCCATTTTTTGCCAAATGGGGTAAAATGAAATGGCTCCTTTTGTGAAACCCCTAAAAACTAGACAAAGGAAAGATGAGGGGTAAAGCCAAAAATAGTGGCTCCACCCGGCTGCACCTTGCGCCTAAAAACGTGTCGAGGCTCACGAGCACTCAACCGCGTCGAGAGAGGTGCTTGGCCACCGGCGGAGAGGGCACGTGGCCAATAGGCACATACACTGAGGCGCATGGCCACCGGCGGAGAGGGCACGCATGGAGAGGTGGAGATGGTGCGTGGCCACCAGGGCACGGCCATCGGAGCCCTACCACCAGACGCAAGAGTAGGGAGGGCACATCCGCCAGGCCGCTGGGATTGTGCATATGGCCGCCGAGGGAGCACGAGTGAGGTCGGGTAGCCGACCATTGGGCAGGGAGGGCTCGCACAAAGGGAATGGGGATTGGAGAAGGACCAAGCGCAAGAAATGCAAGGCATTTTGGTCTTTTTATCTCTTTTGTCTGACATAAGGAGCCATTTTGCCAAATGGGGGTATCAAAACGGCTCTAGCTCGAGAGAGCTGTTCGTGGAGCTGAAGTAAGAAAAACAGCTTCACTAGTGAAGTGGAGCCCTGCCAAACGAGGCCTAGATCTCCCTAGCTAACTATTCCTCTCATTTTAAGCATGCAGTCAAACATCTAGTCAGTTAAAATTCGAAAGATGAGTAACAACAGCATAAGGCTAATGAATAGAGTGGCTAGTCTGGATGGGACAAGAGAGTATGGATGCAGCCATGCACTGGATCACAAGGACGTCCTTTGGAAATCCGCGCAGAGTAGGGAGGGGTGTACGGAGCCAAGGATGGCCCCAACGTGGCTACGACACATACCTAAAACTGAAGACACTACTACAGGCACTTGGTCATTTTCGTTTCCGCAGCCAGGCACTCCCTCCGCCTAGAAATAAACGTCCGGGTTAATCAAGAACAACGTAGGCGGCCTCCTTGCACGCCTGCAAAAATGAAACTACAAAGGTGGGTTCCTTATAATGACCGCCTCTGCTAATGGATTAAAAACACAAAACCCAAAAAGCCCACCGATGAGCCCGTTCCCATCCCTAATCCCAATCCACTACACCACCGCACCGGATCCACTGCTAGCGGTGAGGAAGGGGCGCCGATCCACCGATGGTGGAGGATGGGGCGCTAGATCCGCCATTGGTGGAGGAAGGAGCCAGATCCATCGGTGGGTGTTGCCCTCCACCGGATCCACGTGTCGAGGCCACCGTCCACCAGATCCACCGCGCGGAGCGCCCTCCACTAGATCCGCTGGCTCGGACCACCCTCCACCAGATCCATCGTGTTGGGGCCACCCTCCACTGGATCCGCATGTCTGGCCTGCCCTCCACTGTATCCGTAGGCCGGGGTCATCGTGCGAAGCCGCTCGTCGGGGCTGCCACTGTCGGCCCGTGAGCTGACGCCCCACACACTGTCACCTAGGTGGATGTGGCGCCCCTCATCCTCTAAGAGAGCATCGCCATCACGGGATGGGCCGCCGCATGAGAGTGTGTGTGAGAGAGAGAGGGCACCACACAGGAATGGAAGGAGAGGGGTGAAAATGAGACGAAAACCCTAAGTGTCCCTATATATACTCCGAGTATGATATCGGGCCAATATGCGCCAAGCAAATAGAAAAAGGGCTCGGCATAATTAACAAAGCCGGGCAATTTTCAACCACAAGCGTAAATCTGTTTTAGGAGGCAGGCAATTTTCGACCACCTACGTAAATAAAATATCTGCCTCCGTAAATCCATTTTGTGGGACAAGCAATTGTAAACGCCTCCATAAATAAAATGACTGCCTCCGAAAATCCTCATGTATTTTAGGAGACGGATGCATTTTGTGACTGTCTGCGTTAATGTTTGGGTAGTGTCTCAGCAAAATCATTTATGTAGTAGTGAGATAATCTAGAAGTTTTCAAAAGAAGTCTGAAACATCGAGCCATTAATTATTATTTGGGACATTCTAATCATTCTGCCTATGACTGTTATATTATCTTTTTTTCAAACTTACCCACATCTTCCATTGTGGAAATAGCATAAAGTAACACCAAAAATCTACATAGAAATTACCAACCCTTGTCATTATTATAAAAGATTTGCCTAAAGTAACCCACAATCCCAATATTACTCACCTCCTGAAAGTAGCAAAAAGTAACCCCTAGATATTTATCTAAAATCCACACATCTGCTATTGTAAAAAATAGTCTAAAGTAGCCCCAAATATTCATTTAAACTACGTATGTTATTATGAAAATAACCTAAGTAAATTTGAATACAAGTTACATAGCTACACCATTTTTGAAGCTAGTCTGTTGTGAAAACAATATACTATGAATTATTTATTATGTCTATTGTATTAGAAAATAAATAAAGAGAAAAAACACAATTCAGCATAAATAATTTTTAATAGTTAGCGGTATTAAACAAAATTTAATATTTTCCTCCTCTTATATTTCTTCTTCTTCTCTTTGTGTCTTTGTGGGGTTGTTTTCCTTTTTGGCTACCCTCTCACTAGCCTTTTGTTTGGTTTTTGTTTTCTTATGCTTATGTTTTCTAAGATTCTAACCTATCCGAGAGTACAAACTGATGGATTAGTTAATCTCTCATAGCAATAGCAATTTATACAATTTAGGGTTGGATTAGTGTCCTAACATTTGCCCCAATTCTTTTATTCTTTTTAGTATTGCCTATCCAATGTTCTAGTTTGTCGGCTTAAAGACCCTCCGTATGCCCAAATTGTGGCCCCGGCCCTGCTTGTCGTGGTAACCTACCCATAACACTGGTACGCACAGCTGCGGGCTTGCCGTCAGCTTCGGGTTCTGCTTTTTGCTCCGAGCTTTCCAGCCAAGATTTCTACGTTTAGTCACCGTCAACTTTGACTCCAGTTGGTGTTACCGATGAATAATTCTGGCCCATGTCTGACGCGTTCCTAGAGGTGTCTATGTATCAATTAATTCTGGCGGTCTCCGAGATGTTATACATGCATATGTCGACCTCAGTGCTTGTTGCCCTCTACTCCAAAGTCTTCAAAGTCTTCCTGTGTGCATATCACTCATGACAAATTTCCACGATGTCGCTCTCATGATATTGTACCACTCTTGTTGGTGTTGGTCACAGCCCTGCAACCTTTTTTCTCAAATAAACAGGAGGATTACATATCGTTACATTAAGAAGCTATCAATCCTACAGCTAGTTCAACCTCACCAGGTTCTGATTTCCTCTGCACTTGCAAAACTGATGAACAGGGACATTCTGACTCCTATATGTATTTATAGTATTTTGCTTTTCTTTCCTATTGAGCATGAAGGACAGTCGATTCTACAAGTTGCTTTGATCAATCCTAATGGCAGTACAAATGGTCAGTTCTGCAGTGGCCCAGACCGGAGAACTGACCATCTCTGCTGCCATTAGGATTGATGAACAAGCAACCCCTGTAGAATCGGCTGTCCCTGTATGGGAAAGAAAGCAAACTATTCAATACGTATATATGAGTCGGATCATCCCTGGTCATCAATTTAAAATCTACTATGATCGATCTTGTAAAGTTAAGTGCAGATGAAATGAAACCTGGCGTGGTTGAACACTTGAACTAGCTGTAGGTTCGCACCACCAAGAAGTCGTGACATACACATATAGAGAGGTACTCCGTACTTCATTTGTGAGAGGGGCACCCTCAAGGAAATTTGTCAAGAGTGATGCACACGGGACTTTGAGTAGGGGGCAAAGCAGTGAGGACGCGAGGTTGTATGAACGCGTTAGGTGTTGGCACTGGGCAGCATGTGCCATCGTGCACAAGAATTCCGCGCACACGCAGCACGCACAGACTTTAGATGTGGACCGAATAATCATGTCGACGGTGGACTAAACTTAGAAATTCTACTATGGCCTGTGAGCCCATGGTATGCTTGTGGAGGCAAAGCACAATCCAGAGCTGACGTCAGCTTTATACCAGTGTCCGGGGCAGGTTACCACGGTACAATTACAACAAATAACCAGCGGCACAAATAGGGTGGATAGCTAGTTTTTTTACTATATTTCTATACGGATTCAGCATTATTTACTCATTTGAATTTTACATTCATTTTCCTAACGTGCCGCATCAATGCATCATCACTTTATGCTATTTATGTTGAACTAGAAGATATCCTGCAGAAACAAGGATTGTGAATGATTGGGAGTAAAATCAGACTGCATATAATGATGTGAACAACTAAATCTATGTTAGTGGATGATGTGTCACACTGACTTGGATAACATAAATGCATGTGCTTGTAATCTCAATCCCTTTCTGATATTTTTGTTCAAGCAGTTTACTTGCTGCGATTTTTGTATCTCACCCCCTTTCTATCTTTCCAGGCACTCAAGTGGCTTTTGCTCCAATGGTGGGAATGTAGCAGCACACTCAACACAGTCATGTCACCTTTTAGTGTGAAATCTCGTGTTGTGTGATAATAATAATAGTACCAGAACATAGAGTCCTTGTTTATTAGTTAAGCTTAACTTTGGCTTGTAGTTGTTGTTGGGAAGTTTTTCTAGACTTTGTTCGATGTTTACCGGCTCATTAGGATACTATATCTTGTTGGTTGAGATTTATTTATATCTCTCTATATGTTGTTTCTTCCGCGTTGCTCTTGTTTTAAGGGGAGATGCTGCCAAAATTGTTGTTGTTCGCTCTAGTTTCCAACTCTTGTGGTGGCATATCAGATAGTGAGGTTTTGGCGTGGTCGGAGGCATGGACCCAGGTGCTCGCTAAAGGTGTCGACCTCAGTGCTTGTTGCTCTCTACTCCAAAGTCTTCAAAGTCTTCCTGTATGCATATGACTCATGACTAATTTCCACGATGTCGCTCTCAAATAATGTACCTTTCCATGTGTATGCTCATACAACTGGCTGGCCGGGATGGATTGATTCACAAACTCCTGCTGGTGCTGGCCACAACCCTGCAACCTTATTTTCTCAAATAAACAGGACTACATATCGTCACATTCAGAAGTTAGCAATCCCAGCCAGTTCAACCTCACCAGGTTCTGATTTCCTCTGCTCTTGCAAAACTGATGAACAGGGACATTCTGACTCCTATATGTATTGACTGATAGTATTTTGCTTTCTTCCCGGTTGAGCATGCAGGACAGTCGAGTTCTACACGTTGCTTTGATCAATCCTAATGGCTGCACAGATGGTCAGTTCTGCAGTGGCCCAGGAGACGGTTAGCCAAGCCTTATCAAAATTGCCGTCGTTTTCTTTTTGGAAGTGTGGCTAGACTTTCCAGCTCCGCTGTTGCTCTCATGTCGTCTGGCCTTGGCGTTGCTCCAAGCTGTGTTGGTTGTGCTCAGAGCTGGTTGGTAAAGTTTGTTGTTGTTGCTAGTTGGTTCTTGGTTTGAGTTGTTCTCATGTGCTTTAGTTGTTAGCTAGTTGCTAGTGCAGTTGAGTTGCTAGTTGGGTCGTTTTCGACCAAGTTGTCTTAGGTTTGAGCAAGTAGTAGAAGGGTGAAGTCATTAGTTGGTTGGACGATGTTCTAAAGTTGGTCAGGAGGAGTGTTGCTAAAAATCAAGTTTATAGTAGTGTGTTATATAAAAAAGTGTGAATTAATGTTACTGATCGCTACACTACACGTCCCTTTATCTAGCTTCTTATCTACCATTTTTAGAGGGGACTCTACTTTCAACCACCTCTTGAAATCGATTGATAGAGGCAGCTCTATTTCCAGCCGCCCCTTGGAATCGATTCAGCCGCCTCTAAAAATAGGAGCTGCACAGTATTTTTTTTTCAAACTACCTTGGATCGAGAAACGACCCAAACAAAAGCTATAGATCTCAAAAAGTTATGCAACTTTGTATGTGACAACTTTTTCATTTAAAACCATCTATGCATGGAAAATTATGTTTGAATTTCTCACATTTGAGATTCAAAATTTTCAAATTACCTCGGATAAAGAAACGGCCAAAACCAAAGTTGTAGATCCCGAAAAAGATATACAACTTTGTAGTTGTCAACCTTTTCATTTGAAATAATCTATCTATGAAAAATCTAGTTTTGAATTTCTCACGAACCTCCGATGGAGAAACGACCAAAACAAAAGTTGTATATATCTTGAAAAGTTATGCAACTCTGTAGTTAACAACTTTTTGATTTGAAATCATCTATGCAAAAAATCTATGTTTGAATTTCTCACATTTGAAATTCAAATATTTCAAACGACCACAGACGTAGAAAAAACCAAAACTAAAGTTGTAGATATCAAAAAGTTATAAGACTTTGTTGTGGATAACTTTTTTATTTGAATTAGTTTAGGATCCCAAATTCTCATTTAAAAATAGGATGAAGATAAAATGAGGAGGACAAATATCCCAAATAGATATAAGTGTGTTATGGGAGAAGTGGTTAGGGCAGAACAAGCGAGGCATGAGGTTGTGCATGTTTTTCACGCGAATAGTTACATGACTTGTGATGGCGCACGTTTGGCTATCGGGTCTCCCAAGATTAAATTTTTTATATTTTTTCGACCCAAAATTGTGATTTTCTAGACAACGTTCTATAGAAGCTGCTCAAAATATAGCCGCCTCTATAAATCAATTTCTAGAGACGGCTGGAGAACCACCTCTACAAATCGTTCATTGTAGAGGAAAGAGCACCTCTGAAGAAATTTGATAAATAATAAATAACTAAAAACATATTTAATTAACAACTAAAGCACAGGCGTTATTTGACTCATGTAATAGTGATATTGCGAATATCTTTTTTTGAGGAAGTAATATATTGCGAATATCATAGTCGAAGTTGGGAAAGTGGAGGAAACCAGATGCCTTCCCTAGGCTCTCGGTTACATGTTAAATATGGCAGGAATAGCCCCATGGCGTGGCTTGTACAATGGTCAAAGATTACAACAACTTGGACTACAAACAAGATACCAACTAACCTCCAATCTTAGATTACAAGCCAAGTAACAACTTGGATAAGGGCGCATGGCCCATAGACTATCCCCTATCTTAACACCCTCACTCAATTTCAACCGGCCACTAGGTTGAGATTGTTCCTAAACTGAATTAATTTGGACACACTAATTGGTTTTGTAAAGCCATCTGCAAGCTGATTTGCAGAATTAAAGAATCGAATGTCCAGAAGTCCTTGTGCAACCCGTTCTGTTACGAAGTGGAAGTCTATCTCAATATGCTTCGTACGAGCATGAAAGACTGGGTTTGCAGACAAGTATTTTGCGCCCATGTTGTCACACCATCACTACTACACTCACACCTTTCACAGTCGTGTCGTAACCCACATCGCAATTCAATTTCGGCCTCAGCGGTAAGCTGTCGACAGTTATGGTCATAGCCTTCACCGTCGTCATCTGAGACCGACTGCGGTGTACACTAACACCACCGATTGACTTATGATCCGTCCATGATTAGGTCCTTACTTCAGTCGCATTGGAGCACAACCCGGCTGTGGATGTACACTAACACTGCCGCATTGGCAAATGATCCACCTGTGTCAAGGCTATCAAAACCGTCGTGTGGGCACATCAACCGCCTGCGTAGTGGTCACCAGCACCGTCACTTTGTACTTCGACCCGATTGTCAACGGTGCGGGTTCACTGTCGGTTCAGCGGCCGAGATGCCTGTGTAGAGGTTAACACCACTATCACTTCAGCATATGATCCGCCAGTACAAAGGTCATGGTCACCGTCGCCTTGCACCACGATCCGCCTTTGATGATCATTTAGTCGGTGTCGGGTTACTAAAGGATTCGGCGGTCATATACTTTTGATCCCTGTCGCATCATACGTATAGCGACGGTGACATAATTTCATCCGGTTTCACAATAGTTACTAATTCAACTAGGCCCTTAATACATGAACACAAAGCATATAGGTATATAAACATTACATCCATAAATCGTGCTCACCAACAAGAGTACTTTTTACAATAACAATGGACGCTACCATAACATCTTTCTCAACTGATGTCCTAACACAAGCGGTACATAGAGCATACTAAAGGTACTGATCTATACAGACTTACATAACGAAACGACGTAGCTATGCTCCTTCTATGTGGCACTCCTGCTTGCAAGGCAAAATGAATATAATTAGTGGATACTTCGAATTGGTAGCCAATGCACCATGGAACCCCTCTTATTCATCTCTAATCCACAACCTGAACAAAGCATCAAAATTAATAATATTGAACATACCATTCCTTTACTTAACAAGTTAACATTGACCTATACATAGATAGAATGAAAACAACTCCCTACCTGAACAAAGACTGTCATGACGACGAAATGCAGGAAATGCACCATTACTGCTCTGCTAAAGACTCCATGAACAAGGGAACATAAGGAAGGTAGTAAGGCTTGTTCATATGGAAATGCCCTCTTGATCTACAAAAGCGGATGACACAGGCATGGATGATATGAACCTTTCTACGTTCCATGTCATATGCAATCAATGTTCTATGCTTCCCAACATGGAAAATGAAATTCCATTCTGGGTGAACTATAATCACTCTGTACTTCTCATCGCAAAGCTCAGAACCAACTTTAATTCATGCATCCAAACAGTTCCTCCATGTCCACAACATGCTTCAAAATCTAGTTATTAGTACCATAGTCTTCAAGTTTCCACACTTAAAGCCAGGACCAAGCGAACCACCAGTGCTGGTGGCGTCAACGTCGTCGTTGTGGGTGATGGGGAGACCAATGCCAACCTTGGGGATGGCGTGCGGGACCGTGATGGGGCTTGTGACAATGGCAAGGTGGACCGCACCAAGAGCTACGGTGGTGAGGGAACCAACGGTCCTAGAGGCGTCAACGGTGTCGTCGTGGGCGACGGGTAGACAAATGGTTGCCTAGGAGATAGCGTGCGGGAGCACGATGGGTACCAGCAGTCAAGAAGGGTACCAGCAGGCATCGAAGCGAGGTGCGCCAGCACATTGGAGGAAGCGTGGACCAGAGCCCGGCCATGGTTCCTCGAGGTGGACCTAGAGCGCTTCATGGGGACGGCCTTCATGGGAACCGATGGGGAGGCAGAGGTGGGGACTTTGTGAGGCAGTGCGACGTGAAGGCTTTCGCGCAATGCAAGGGGGGAGTGAAACAATGGGAGTGTGGTGACCATTAAAAAAATGGGAGTGAGGCCAGGTCTTATACACATAGGGACGCCAGGGCTGGAATAGGCTTCTGATGCGAGCGCATCACGTTCAGCATTACTAGTATCCGAGTAGTGAATATTTTAGACGGTCGGACCTTCTGTGATCCGGAGAAGTATAGTACAGTACAGTCCATTCCAAGGAGTCGCATGCTCGCAGCAGCCGAGGGGCAGCAGCTAGGTATAGATGGCTACATGGTTTCATAGGTTCTGATTGTCTGCACTGCCTCGGCTGTGTTCGAAGCTGCCGCTTCAGGAATCCAACTACTCCTACCTTACAACTTCATGCATGCAGCTACAAATGGTGCAGCTCCTATTTGTAGCACAGCCAATCAGGCAAAAGTTTTACTCATAGCTAAGTACAAGAGTTACATGTCCGGCCCTTTCAAATTTACGCTGCTCGGACTATCAGGCGAACATACGGTTTACAAGAAACAAGTAAACGTCATTTCGTCTAATATCATAGGCGGACGTGGTCGGGGGAAAAGTTGTGATCATTTGTTGTAGAGTAAACATCCATGGTATGGTAACTAGTTGCCATCTGTAAGCATGATTTAGGTTAGAATAAATGTCAATCGAGATCCTCAAACCAGCATGGAATGAAATAATAAGTTTTTACAAATAGTATGGTTTGATATGAAGCACATTACCTTTATTCAGATCCTCAAACCAGCATCGAACGCGGTTGGGAAAATGCAAATAGGTGAGAGGGAGCTAGAAGGTAGGCGATTGATGCAAATGCTATTGGATGAGGGAAGGGGGACACTCCTTTCATATAGACCTTGCACGGCTGACTAGAGTGAAGCAAATGCAGCAGGAAAGCTAGACACAAGAAGTGAATCCGGAGAAAGAGCCTTTGACCACCATGACATTCTTGACACTGGCCTGAATGCCTAGTGTGGTTGTCATAGGTCTTTTCTATACTTATTTCACTCCAATCCAAGTAGGCACGGCAATAGAGGGGCAAACTGATTGCTACTCTATATGACACTTTATTCTGTCCTATGAGATCAAATACTCAGCGGGCGGACTTTCTTGCGTTCACAGTAAAAGTAAACAGCTATGGCTCCTCCATTCTGCATTAGATCCAGGCGATACTTGTTCAGATGAACTCCTCACTGCATGGTTCTTTCAAGGTCATCAAAATTTATCGAAGACACAAGTTAGCTTCAACAGTGATCAAAGGCACTCATGAATGTTTGGCATTTTATAGTTCAGATCCAAGACAACTAGAAAAAAATCTATAGCGAAAAGCAACCAACAGGGTCTACAAACTAGCTACAAGAAGACCAAAGGACCTGAGCTACACCAAGATCAATAGAGTTTAACCCACCTAATACAAAGTTCAGCAAAAGTTAACACCAACAAGCAAATAAGAGTTCACATATTTGCAAGGGCGTCCCACAGATCAAACCTACTCATGACTACTAATACTACTGATATGTCCCATAGATCAAGGGTCGAGGTTGGCATGCAGGATCAGCTCCATGTCCACCTTCGGTAAGATGGCATTGGTGGCCAGCTTGAAACTCTCAATCAGATCGGCGATGTCATCGTCTGTGGAACCCAGTGGAAAACCCTACTCCGCCACCCGGACGTTCACCGCTGCGCCAATCTAAAGCTAGGTAGCAGCCAGCGCCATGGCAACCCCCTGATGAACGGCTTCAGTCACCATAGTTTGAAGGCGGGCCGATAGAGCTTGGGGGCGCTCCTCTGCGGTGACCGGATTGTCCACTGTTTCCACAGGGAAGGCCGCATCATACACGGCTTGTGCGCACAGCTGCAGGGTCTGGACCTGCTTCCTCAGTTCCACAACCGGGAATGGCGCTGTCATGCGGCGACGGGATGACTCTCCGACAACACCGGATGGAAGCCCCATGATCGGGGATGGTGCCATCATGGAGAAAGTGCTTCACAATTCAAGCCAAGTTAAAGCCCATATAGGATAACGGGGAGAGCGATCGGATTGAGAATGCAAATGACTTAACGAACTGACCGGTGCAGCATGGCACGGAATCACGAGATGCCTCGTGGGGGGCTTTCCAAGCGTGACCACGAACGAAGAACCAGGCTCCAGGGCCAATGAAGCTCGGGACGCCGTCACACCCACATTCACCTATTGAGAAAGTAGGCAAATTCCAAATACTAGTTAAATTAAACAGCATGAACACATACTAGCTAGTGTGAGCATTGCTCACATATTCAGTTAAATGAAGATAAACAACATGAACAGTGTACGGTGATGATCCACCTTCATAGGGGGAACTGGTGTTGGGTGAGAGACCACACCAATGAGGGGTCCGTTTGTCGGAGAGGATTGACGGCGTGGAAGGCATCCGGGGCCTCCCCATCACCACGATCTGGTGTGGACACTCCAATAGCTGTCATCATCAAATCGTCTACCTCCTCCACACGGATGGGGACGCTCGACTCGATTGTAGCGTCCCTCGCGCCCTAGAACTCCCACTAGGGGTGGCCCCTCATCTTCAAGGGGAGTACTCGACGACTGAAGAAGGTACGAATCACCCTCGGCGCCGTTAGTCCCCGGTCCTTCAGTTCCTCGATCGCATCAAGTAATAAGCGCAAATGGTACGGTTCCGACAGGGTTGGCATCCTCGACCATGATTCCAGCATGTCAGGACGTAGCCGGTCATGAGAAAAAGTCGGTAGCGGCTGCCGCTCATTGTTGGGGACATAGAGCCACCTATGGTCCCAATCTAGGTTTGCGGCATAGTGGTGGTCAAGGCTCAAGTAGCACTCCTCCAATCCGGGACGAACTTTGATCGAGGCGCCCTCCATCGAACAATGATGGTCCCAAGAGCACGCTGATGGAACCACCTAGAATAGAATCCACCACAAATCATAATGGGCAGGTATTCCCAGGAAGCCCTCGCACAGCATGATGAAGATCGAGAGGTGGCGGATCCCCTCCGGGGTTAAGTCATGGAGGTGGAGCCCGTAGTAGTAGAGCAACCACCTGAGTAAGGGGTGCGCCGGTAGCCCAAACCCAAGAAGGTGGAAAGGGACGAAAGTGATGACTTCATTTTCCTTCGGCCTTGGCTCCACATCACCTGTCGCTGAGACTCTCCACCCGAGCTCCTCGGCGGCCTTCGGGATCACCCCCCTCTCTTGCAATTGGTCGAACTCAGCTCGGTCAAAAGATGACCTCATCCACTCTGCCAAGGTCCTGGCAGGAAACGTCAGTGGCACAGGTGGAAAGTAAAAGCTTTATGATGGAATTAGGAGCTCTGTAGGGAGAAGGTAGCAAGTATAACATTCCCTCTCGTGCTCTTGTCTCTGCTGCTATAGTTTGGGGCCGTCGACCACCCCATGACCAAGACGTTTGCGTTGGTGGGCGGCGGGGCTTTGCCCCATCACGTCAATGCAACATGCCTAGAGGTGACGTCCCATGCTGTAATAGGCTGCTGATGCCACCCATGCGCGCGCGCCTGCACGGGAATGCAGGAGCATGTCGTTCATCAATTACACTATCCGAGTAGTCAAGATTTCAGACGGCCGGACCTTGTGTGATCCTATGAAGTATAGACAGTGCGGTCTAATCCAAGCAGTCATGACAGTCGAGGGGCAGACTGAGGACTTGCTTCAATTTCTCTTGGTTTGCAGAGGCACGCATCAGATTATAAAAACCAAATTCTGAATAAAATTATCTTTGATGCATGGTTCTTGCAAGTTCAACAAATCTTATCAAATACATGAAAATAAGACGAGTTGGGTTCAACACAGATTAAAGCCACTCATGACTACTACTACTGCTGATACAAATGTTGTGACTATGTGCACTCCATTGGCAATAGTTTTACTCATAGCTCTATACTATATAGTGTCCGACAAGATCAAATGTGCCGCATCCAGACTTTCTTGCGAGTGTAGTAAAATATGAACAGCTATCTAGTTGCTCTGTTTTGGCGGCTCATTTCTTGACGTGTATTTCTCGGAAGGCATGCTCCTCTGAGATCGTAGAAATGTGGCCTCGCGCCCTCGCCTTACCTCCCACTATCGTCCGACATCTACTGGAACTCCACCGGCCGTGCGTGTCCCCTGCAATAAAAATAGAGGAAAAATAGGGGAGTCAGTATAGTTGCCTTGTAACCTTGTGAACCCACCTTTCCTACTCACCGCCTCCTACCTAGCACCTCGCTCTTCAAGCTTGAACCATGGCGGTAGAGAAGCGTCCAAGGGAGGAGATGATGTTGCGAGACCTGGACATGACTAGGTAGGCTCTTCGCATAGAGAACCAGGAAGCGGAGCGGCTATGGTCGTGCCTCTCCGCTGTGG
The DNA here is from genome assembly GCF_019320115.1 of Miscanthus floridulus. Taxonomy (NCBI): domain Eukaryota; kingdom Viridiplantae; phylum Streptophyta; class Magnoliopsida; order Poales; family Poaceae; genus Miscanthus; species Miscanthus floridulus. The sequence goes on along the minus strand of NC_089588.1, from coordinate 105,199,675 downwards.
TGACAGAACTCGCCTCAACTGATAGGGAGATGGCCACGGCTGAAGCTACGGTGGGTTAAGCGTAGGCACAGCTCGCTGGTAAGGAACTGTCATTACCATATCTTCTTTGTTTTGTGTGGCACCACATCTTATTAATTGGTAGGGTTTCTATGTTCTTGCTCTTTGAGCCGTCATGGAGCAGCTGAACGCCGCGTCCATGCTGCAGGCGGGGCCGAACTTCCTTGAGCACGTCCGTGCTCTACCGGTGTGGATCTGGGAGGTAGTGACGCATGGCATTCACCACGGGGCTGCGTCAGCCCTGGCCGCCGCCCACCTCCGTTTAGACGCGGACTTACGTGCGGTGGAGCCATGGTTCCTACCAGAGCTACCAGTCCAAAGGGCTTCATATGATTTTTTTCCTATAGGATTTGGATCCTTCAAAATTCATGTTTCTCCTCCATTCCAAAGTAGCCATAAGTTTTTGAGTTTCTTTTGTCCATTTCTTGGGATTCCATTTTGTAGTGTTGGTGGGCCCTGAACAGACGGGGAGATCTGCCTGCGTGAAAATTTGATATTCGGCGAAAATTTCGCACCGCGCCAAGCAGTCCCGCCAACATGCACCAAAAATTAGATGTCTCTCTTTTGCCCTCCGCTCGGAAATTAGGTTTATCATGCCATCGATTTTAGACAAGGGCATTTGTGGTACTGTGATGGCCACATAAAAGAGCAAGGAGTCACTGTCTCTGCCTCCATCTCCATCCTCCAGCCACCACCGTCTCTCCTCCCGCTCCAAATCCTAGCCCCATGGCCTTCCTCTCCACTCTCTAGCCGCCCCCTCTGCCACCCCTCTCTGGACCCTAGGCGACATCGGCATAGTAGCTTGACTCAACAATCTCCACTCTACAGCAGCGCCCTCTCTCATAGATTTCTAAACCCTAGCCGGAGCCAGATCCCCTTCGATTCATCGACAGCAGGTCAACTGATGGCGGAAGGACCGCCTTGATGATGTTATAGGCCGGATCTGGATCCCCTACTTTGGCACCTATCACAACCAGCCAGATCTGAATCCTAGCTGGAGCCAGATCTGGTACCCCTGCGTCAACGCCGGCCGCACCAGTTCTGCGACCACAATGACAAGGCGGCTGTGCCAATGACAAAGCGTAGCTAGGGTACGCAAAGGAAGAGGTACCCAAATTCCTTTTATAATGTGTGTTGTATTGTAGTGGTTCAACCTAGGATATGTAGATAGTGATGGGGTTGCATATTTCCTATAGTTGAGTGTAGCTGACATGTGCTTTATTCGATTAATGACTTCCGTATAAGCTTTAGTTAATAAATACCTTTGTAATCTAGATGAATAGCCACTAACTGCTTTTGAACGAGAGCGGGAGGCACAAGTCACAAAAAATCATAGGAAGATGGAAGAACCAGAGGTGATTGTTGAGGGATTTGGTGATACAGATGAAACATATTCATATTTACAAGATGAACCAGTGGACCTTGTAGTTGAGGTGCTTGTTCTACCTTGTATTGAGTTCGGGTGGGAGGGGTCAGGGGGGGGGGTGGGGGTGCAGATAGCAAAGCAATGATTTGCTGTCTGGATAGCAATGCAATTTGTACATGCTTGCTGCTTAAATTTGTTTTCCCAATTTTAGCATTCGGTTCGAAGAAGCCGCAGAGGAGGCTCCGCTACTAGGACAAAAGGCAGCGCTGATATCAGTCCTAGAGGAAGGCAGTCCAAGAGAGTGAAGTCAACTTGACCTGGAGAGTTGACTTATGTATCTGAGAAGAACAAGCAAAACCGTGCAAAAGTGAAGTGCCACCAGGCTACAGGATCTTGCTCTTATGCTGTAAAGTTGCAATCATTTGTAAGTGATGCTTGTGTTTTATTGTTACTCTAGCCTTTGTATAAACAGAAACTCATGTGCACTATTAATAGAAGCAATAGTGGCAGGAGCCTAAGGCCCCCTTTGGAACGTAGGATCGGAAAAACGTAGGAACAGGAAAAATGCAGGAATATGATTGGAATCATGTGAAAAACAGAGAAATAAAAAATAGAGGAATTTTGTTAGAAAGGGTGTTTGGTTTTGTACAGGAAAAACACAGGAAACAAATACAATGAGGTTTCACTAGATGTTTTTTTCCATTATTTTTCCTATAAAAGTTGAAGGATAGAAAACTTTTCTATGGTTTTCCTTCCCTCATTTCTTCCTATGAACCCAAGGCCTCTACGGTGCTGATTCCATAGGATTACTGATTTCTATATTTTTTCTTTGGAAATCCTATGTACCAAAGGGGCCCTAAATTTGGCATCATCATTTAATTTTGAAGTTGCAATACCTGTGCATTGTGCTTATCTAATCCATATCTATAACCTACTGTTTACTGCTTGAATTTCGTAGTATGTAATCCATATCAGTACCTCTGCGTTGTCGTTATGTAGAGGGTGTTTGGTTGAGGGCCACCGGCCGCCACACCACAAACTATGGCTCGCCATGGGAACCGAAGCAGCTATTTGGTTGCTGACTTAAATGAGGCTGCCACAGCTTTACTCAGTAGAGAATGAGCCACATGAGTGTGGCAGATAAAAACCCTGCCACTGCCACAACTCGCCACAGCGTGGCTATGTGTGGCCAAGATCCAAACAGTCTCATAATCCATATCAATATGAAACATGCGTTACTTGTTATGAACTAATCTCTTGGGTTTTCAATTAACGTCCTCTTCCACTATCTGTAACCTAATGTTTACTACTTGAATTTCACTAGAAGCTATGGAAACTATGCGAGCAGAACCTATTGTTGATGGGCACAAACCAATGACAAGTGTTGATGTTGTTCCCACGGTCCTTTGCCTCTCCCATGGCTTGGTCCACTCCCAAGTCAGCGGCAACACCCTTTATTTAAGAATTCTGGTATCCCGATAAGCTCCACCAGAACAGAGACATCGGTGGAGAGAATGCTTCAGGAACACATGTTGCAGAACAGGAAAGTTCCGCTAACGTCATCGAACAAGTGGATGAACTGAAGAGAAAGATAGAAAAGACTGAAAGACAGTTCGAGGAGTTCAAGATATAGCAACAGGAGGAGTACAATAAGCTACATGAGGATATCATGCGCTTCAGCTCTTCTTCTGGTAACTCAGTCATCAACTCTGTTGGCTTGATGTAGTGAACATTTGTGGTTTGATGTGTGTACTCATGTGCCGCTTTGATGTGGTGAAACTATTAGCGGGTTGCTGCTGAAGTGTAAACATGAATTTGTTGTATTTGATTGTCATGCTGAATAATTATGTAGACATCGTCGAATAATTATGTAGTCAATCAGTACAGCAGTGATGATCTTGAATTACTTTTATGATGAATTGATTGTTGGGCACGTGGTAGAACCTAGGCAGGCCACGTGATCAAATAAAAATGCAATATGTGGACAAACTAGTGCATGACACGTGAAATAGCCATGGCACGACACGTGGGCTAATAAAAATCCAACACGTGGAAGGAAGCCGTCAAGCCACGTGGCCGAATAAAAAAAACAAAACGTGGATGGACAACACCATGACACATGGTCGAATACGAAATGGCCATGTGGACCAATAAAAATACGACACATGGTCCAATGAAGAAATGACACATGACCCAGCCACAACACGACACGTGTGCCAATAGAAAATAGACATATGGAACAACAGGGGCCGACACGTGGTCCATTAAGAACCTAAAACGTTCAAGAACCAGAGATGGCCATGTTGTCCAATAACAAGGTGACACATAACTGAACCATCTTCAATGCAACCGGCTATAGCAGGTACACATGGAAAGCATGTCCAACGAAAGAAACCACTAGTGTGGATGCCCCCCTGCAACGCATGCCAAAGCAGTTCTATGACGTTTAGTTTTCATCATAGATCCATCCACATCTATGACAAATTTCTAAAATCATCATAGAATATCAAGAATGATGTGACTTCTATGACAAACCATTTTTCATCATAAGTTCGTCATAAAACTGAAATTATGACGAATTTGGCTCCTTCAATGATGAAAGCTGTTCGTCATAGAACTGGATATTCCTAGTAGTGTGCTGGACTACTCGAGTAGAAGCATGACCTAATCTATGGTGCCATAAGGACGCTTAGGGCTTGGCGGCGCTGAGCACTTGCTTATTCTAGACTCCCTTTGGAGGGTAAAGACCCTCTTCACATCTGCCTTGGAGGAGCGTACTCCTCGTTTCCCGATCCTTAACAGAAAAATGATCAGGGTGAAATTCAAAAAAGACATTATTGTCACGTGTAAGATGATTAATAGATAACAAACTTCTATTGGCTTGAGGAACATGGAGAACACGATTTAGATGAAGAGTACTAGTAGGGGAATGCAAAATACTAGATCCAATGTGCCGTTCCTCCATACCTGATCTACTGGCAGTGTAAACTTGGTCATGGCCACCATACTTCTCATGAGCAGTGAGCTTCTCCAGGTCGCTGGTCACATGATCCGTCGCATAGGTATCCATGTACTAGTTTGTATCTATCCCGTAGGAGCTGGCTGATGTAGCGCTCTTCTACGACCGACCTATAAAGGTAGAGTCAAACCTCTTGAAACAGTGAAGCACAGTGTGGCCCTCCTTGTTGCAGAGCTGGCAGATGACTCTAGATGAGGTGCTGCAATGACCACAGCCACCACCTCGACCACCAGTCTTCTAGCCACGCCCACCGCTGCGGCTGCCACCACAGCCACACGATGGACCACCATCACGACCACATCTGGTGGCCATGTTCACAGAGGAGTTGGATCCCCCGCCATGAAGGAGCTTGATGAGCTGCTCAAAACTCACGGGCTGAGTATAGAGCTCGCCCACCGTGATGGGCTTGACCCTTGCCGCAATAGCAGACACGACAGGGTTGTAGTCGACGTCGAGACCGGTCAGAATGTATGTTCATCCTCAAGGCGCCTGCCTATAGACACCATTTCATCTACACTGAGATGCAAACATCTCCTCAATCGTGGCCCAATCTGCTGCAGCAGATTCAGCCAACGAGATTTGACCAAAGATTTCCTTGGACAGCGAGGGCAAGATGAAACTGAGGGCCTGCTGGTCCTTGGCAATCCATGGATCATAATCTGGGTTAGGTTTGGGTTCAGCCTTTTTGTCATCGCCGGCATCGAGAAATGGTGAGGGCGGTTTGGTGGTGGGGCTAATGAAGCTAGCGAGTTGGGCGCCCTTGATGGCAGAAAGGACTTGTGCCTTCCACAGAGGATGATTGCTGTGAGTGAGCTTCTCGCTCACGTAGAAGCCGATCGATGGAGCTGCAGGCGCTGCGGAGAAGGAAGAGGGGAACCTATGGAACGCCATGGGAAGTTTCCATGAGGATAAGGGCTCTGATACCATGTGAAAGTGGAGGGAATGAGATGCCTTCCCTAGGCTCTCGGTTATATGTTAAATATGTCAAGAACAGCCCCATGGCGTGGCTTGTACAAGGGTCAAAGATTACAACAACTTACAGTACAAACAAGATACTAACTAACCTCCTATCTTAGATTACAAGCCAAGTAACAACCTGGATAAGGGCGCGTGGCCCATAGACTATCGCCTATCTTAACAGATGTATATTTTTTGGGTAACAAAATGACACATGTACATACTTATATTCTACTTTTATTAGTCCACCGTTGACTAGATTGCTTGGTCCTGTGTATGGAATTCTAGCGCACAATTGGACATGATGCCCACACCTGCCCAAGATGTCCCTCTCACATATGAAAGACCTCTCAATATGTATGGTCACAACTGGCCAGATGGGCAGGATAGATTCCCCAACTCTTGTGTCCCAGTTGCTGTGGTGTTGACTTTCTAAGACCCTACAGCTCGTGCAAGTGTTCAACCACGCCAGGATTTGATTTGCCCTCCACACTTGCAGTTTACAGGATCAATCATAGATTTTGGACTGATGAACAGGGACAGTCTGACTCATATATGTATGCAATATTTTGCTTTCTTTCTGTGCATGCAGGACAACCGATTCTACAGGTTGCTTTGATCAGTCTAAATGGCAGAAGAGATAGTCAGTTCTGCAGTGGCCCAGGAGGCTATTAACCATGTCTTATAAAGAATCAAGGAGGGTTATGCAGAGAAGTCAGATGCAAAGGAGCACATATAGAGGATGGAGATGGCGCAAATCAGGCTAGAAGCTGCCCTTGAGACATCCAACAAGTGGAACATCACCAGCGTGCCACTGCTGCACTGGCAAAGCAAGCTCAAGCGTGTAACACAGGAGTGCGACCACACTTTGCGCCGATGTAGGCAGCGATTACAAGAAGAGGAAGAAGTGAAACAAGGGCTATAGAGCTCCTCCTTTCCTAAGAGGATCACTCAGACTGCCATGTCATTTGTTTCAACAATGTTTAGCGGTGGTAACAATGATGAGGTGGGAGGACCCACCGCTGTCTGGCAATTCGAGCGGTTTGCAGATGGTGCAAACGATTCTTGAGGTACGTGGAGCTTGGTGGCACACCATGCAGATACATGTTCTCCATGCCTCTTATACGCCATCTTCTCGCTGACAAAGGAACAAAGTATTGCTTTGTTTGCGGGGGACAACATCTCTCATTTATTCTTCAGCCCTTTAGTCCACCCAACCGTGGGATGGAAGGGACCCTAGAATTCTTACTTGAAGATAGCAATGCGCTAGAGAACAATTTCATTCCTGGCCTCAGCTTACGGCTCTCTGAGAGTACTGACATAGTTGGGGTTGCAGTCAGATGCTTTCATCTGTTCATTCCATACTTGAGCTCACAACCGAGATTGTGAAGACAAAGCTAACCCAGGTACCATTGCAAGACTTTTGCTGGGTGTTTGATAATTGTTCAATTTATGGCTGTGATGAACATGTCCACACCATGTGTTCTAAATGGTTTCCACAAAACCTATTTTGTTGTCAACAAGAAGACCATCCCCACGTCCAGAGTCCCTCTTTAGTATAGGGTCGAGATGGCTGATTAGAGGGGGGGGGGTGAACAGTCCTTTCTAAAATTAATTGTGTCGGCTAACAATAACAAATACAGAATTAAAACTATCAGTCTAGCCAAGACTACACCCCTCTATCTAAGTTATCAAGCACCTTGGAAAGATCCTAAACAAGCAACCAAGGTGCCGGGCTAGCTAGAGCTCACCTAACCAATTCTAGGAGCAAGGTCACACAAACCTATGCCACTAGTACTTCAAGCACGAGGGAGCTTCTACACAACTAGTAAGCAAAAGCACAAAGCTCCTAAGCTCACTAGCAATGCACAATAACAAGGCAACTAATGTCAAATTAGAGAGTGCAAATTACTTAGCTACACAAACTAAGCAATGTGACTAACAAGGTTACTAAAACCAAATTAGCCACGCAAGGGAGCTACTTCTATGCTACACAAGCAAGAAGGTAACTAGCAAGCTACACAAGTAAACTAATTATAAGAGCAACTACACAAGCGCAATGTATATGAAAGTAAATACAAACTTGTGTAATGGGGATGCAAACCAATGGGAAGACAAGGATGACACGGTGATTTTTCTCCCGAAGTTCACGTGCTTGCCAACACACTAGTCCCCGTTGTGTCGACCGCTCACTTGGTGGTTCGATGGCTAATTGGCATCACCCACCAAGCCCACACGTTGGGTAACGCAAGAACCTACCCCAAAAGTGAGGGTGGCTCAATGACATGCTCTACTAGAGTTGCTCTTCGTGATCCCCGCAGGGTGAGCACAATCCCCCGCACAAATCCACCTCTAGAGCACCGCACAATCTTCTTGCGTGCTTCAACGGAGTCACAAGCCACCAAGCCATCTAGGAGGTGGCAATCTCCAAGAGTAACAAGCACCACCGGCTTGCAATACGATCACCTAGTGCCACTCAATGCAACCTCACGATGCAATCGCACTAGAGTCGCTCACTCACTCAATCGGATGAACACTATCAAGCAAGAGTGAGTTAGAGGGCTCCCAAGCACCACCACACAAGCCACCAAGGCTCTAGTGTGCTCAGCAAGCAACCCAAGGCCGGCCAACGGCTCTATTTATAACCCCACGAACAAATAGAGCCGTTACCCCTTCACTATGTTGAAAACACGCTGACCGGACATGCTTTTATTATTGACCGGATGCACAGGTCGCCAGCATCCGGTCACACCAAGGCTGCCACGCATCCCTGCGTTTGAAACTAGCCGTTGTCGCCAACGGCTAAATCATCCGCGTGCTCTGTTAGTCACTCGACCGGACTCACTCTTCGGACGACTGGACTCCCCGCGAGCTAGCGTCCGGTCAAGTCCAGAGACGATCCAGAGACGTCAAAATGTGACCGGATGCGCCAGATCAGACATGACCAGACTCGCCCCGAAGTAAGGTCCTTTTCTGCTGAAAACCCGAGCGACACCAAGACATGACCGGACGCTTTGAACAGTGTTCCAACAAAGTCCGGTCGAGGAACACCTCCATAGTCCGATTGCCAAGCCGAGCCACGCGTCCTCTAGAACACATGACCAGACGGTGATTTCATCGATCGGACGCGCCCCTGCACAGAGTCCGATCGCCTCTAGCTGCTGCTCCAACTCTGTTCGTCAACAACAGGATGCGGTGGCCAGTGCGTTCGGTCACTCTCTCTCACACACAAAATCTCAACAAGAAATTGTTGCTGGGAAAGAAGAATTGCCGGTTGAGCTCAATTCTCTCTCACTGACACCTCATTGACACGCATGCAAGCATGTCGCCTTCCACTATTTATCAACAAGAATTTCTTGTTGACAAAGGAGAATTGCTTGCTGAGAATAGCACCACTAAAATCACCTTTTTATGTGCTATTTCTTCTCCATTTTCAACACCCTTGCAAATGTACCAACACCACCAAGTGTACACCACTAAGTGCAAATGTGTTAGCATTTTCATAAACATTTTTCAAAGGATTAGACACTCAACTTGCCACGCCACTCGATCCTAGCAACGATGCAAAGTTAGATCACTCGAGTGGCACTAGATGACCGATATGCAATCAAGTTTGCTCCTCTTGATAGTACGGCCATCTATCCTAAACCTGGTCATCAACTTCTCTACACGCCTATGACCAGTGAAATGAAATGCCCTAGGTTATACTTTTGCCTTGCGCATTTCATTCCATCTCCTTTGATGTCGATGCAACACATGCACTAACCAATCACCAAATGATATGATCCACTTCATATCATCACGTGATCGTATTGGTTCATCGATCTTGACTTCACTTTCTCTTCACCGTTGCCTCGGTCCATCAGTGCCAAGTCATCACTCAACTTGCCCTTCACACTTGCAACTGGTTTGTCGAGCCAAGTCTTGTCTTGATCTTCTCCACCTTGATCACATGATTCCATGTCATGTCTCATATGCAATGAGCTCCTTCATCATATGTGTGAGCTTTGCAACAAATCCAAGCCATTTCACCTCATGGCATGTATTGCTCACACACATATACCTGTGGACTAATCACATGTGTATCTCATTCAAACACATATTAGTCCACCTAAGTTGTCACTCAATTACCAAAACCAAACAAGGACCTTTCATTCAGAATCTTTACCATGTGGTATATACTTGGAACCAGTTATCCAAGTGTATTTGCTAGGACACGTTGCACTGTCAGCTAGGAACAACGGGCAGAGGAAAATTGTCGATGGTGAAAGCCAAACATGCCCCACGGGAGACTTTCCATATCTGAAACTTGGAGCACACTTCTGGCCTCATGCCTCTTCTGAAGATTTGTCACCTGCTGTCAGGGGTTCAGCATCAGAGATAATCAGTGATGAAGCTAAACAACGTGGCATGTATCACATGATGTATGCAAACATTTCCTTTGAACAGCTGGGATAGATAATGATGCCAAAAGCAGTAGATTGCCTTTGTGGGAATGTGGCAGCTACCTTGTATCAGATGCTGTGGAAGTCCAAGCATGGCAGTGCCTTCATTCGGTTCGAGAAGACCTCATGGAGAGAATCCACTAGGAAAGACAAAGTTGGAAAATGTTGTAAGCAATGGAGGGAGAATAAGGTTCCGGTTCAGGGATGGACAAGTGGTAACAATGAGTTCATTGGCTCATGGATTGAGCACACGCCTGCTCTGTTGTAGGGCTCAGTCGTCGACTATTGGTTTGAGAAAGAGAAGCGATCAACACTACCGTTATTATTCAAAACTAATGGCTGCACCCATGATTGTCCAATCATGTTGTCGACTTTGCAAGATCACAGATATTTGGCTAGGAAGCTCAAGTTGTCCTGCACGTTCAAACCCTAAAGGATTTCCAGTTGCTTGTACTAACTTGATGTACATAATAAAGTTCAACAGATGGTGAAACGACCAAAACAAAAGTTGTAGATCTCTGAAAGTTATGCAACTTTATAGTTGACAACTTTTTCATTTGAAATCATTTATGCATCGAAAATCTACATTTGAATTTCTCACATTTTAAATTTGAATTTTTCAAACAACATCAGATGGAGAAACGACTAAAACCAAAGTTGTGTATCTCAAAAGGTTATGCAACTATGTAGTTGACAACCTTTTCATTTGAAATCATCTATACACGGAAAATCTACGTTTGAATTTCTCACATTTGAAATTCAAATATTTCAAATGACCTCTGACGGAGAAAGAACCAAAACAAAAGTTGTAGATCTCAAAAAAGTTATGAAACTTTGTAGTTGACAACTTTTTTATTTAAATTTGTTTAGAATCAATAATACTTATGTGAAAATCAGATGAAGATAAAATGAGGAGGACGGTAATCCCAAATAGATACAAGTGTGTCATGTTTGGAGTGGTTAGGGAACGAACACGCAAGGTCTGAGGCTGCGCACGTTTTTCACGCGAATAGTTGCTGGACTTGCTACGGTGCGCGTGTGGCTGTCGGGTCTCCCGAGATTGAGTTTTTTTTCTATTTATTGGGCCCAAATTTCTTATTTATGGACAATAATTTCTAGAGGCATCTCGAAATACAGCAAATCAATTTCTAGAGGTGGCTGGAGAACCGTCTCAATAAATCGTTCATTTGTAGAGATGAAAGAGCAAAGGCGGCTGGGCCAACCGCCTTTATAGAGGCATCGGCCACCTTTGAAGAGATTTTCTGTAGTAGTGACAAATAATAAATAGTTAAAATCATATATTTAACTGACAACTATAGCACAGGCGTTATATGACTCATGTAATAGTGATATTTTGAATATCATAGTGGTAGTATATTTTTTGGGTAACAACACGACACATGTACATACTTATATTCTACGTTTATTAGTCCACCGTCGACTAGATTGCGCGGTCTTGATCGCGATTTTGTCTGTGCTGTGATATGATCCGTACATCAGCCTCACTGCTACTTTGCCTCTACATCAGTTATTAATTGTCTTTTCCCTATATTCAAAGTCCTCCTGTGTTGTTATCAATCTTGATAAATTTCCATGATGTCCCTCTCGTAAATGTAGTACCTCTCAATATGTAAGGTCACAACTGGCCGGCTGGGCAGGATAGATTCCCCAACTCTTGTTTCTGAGTTGCTGTGGTGTCAACTTTCTGAGACCCTACAGCTAGTGCAAGTGTTCAACCACGCGAGGTTTTGATTGCTCTCTGCACTTGCAGTTTACAGGATCAATCATAGATTTTAGACTGATGAACAGGGACAATCTGACTCATATATGTATGCAATATTTTGCTTTCTTTCCGTGCATGCAGGACAACCGATTCTACAGGTTGCTTTGATCAGTCTTAATGGCAGCAGAGATGGTCGGTTCTGCGGTGGCCCAGGAGGCTGTTAATGAAGTCTTATCAAGAATCAAAGAGGGTTATGCCGAGAAGTCAGATGCAAAGGAGCACATAGAGAGGATGGAGATGGCGCACATCAAGCTGGAAGCCGCCCTTGAGGCATCCAACAATTGGAACATCACTAGCCCGCCACTACTGCGCTGGAGGAGGAAGCTCAAGCGTGCCACACAGGAGTGCAACCGCACTTTGCGCCGGTGCAGGCAGCGATTGCAAGAAGAGGAAGAAGTGAAACAAGGGCTACAGAGCTCCTCCTTTCCTAAGAGGGTCGCTCATACTGCCATGTCATTTGTTTCGTCAATGTTTAGCAGCGGTAGCGACGACAAGCTAAGAGGATCCACTGCCGTCCGGCGATTTGAGCAGTTTGCTGATGGTGCCAGCGAGTTCTTGAGGTACGTGGAGCTTGGTGGCACACCATGCAGATACATGTTCTCTGTGCCTCTTATACGCCATCTTCTCGCTGGCAAAGGAACAAAGGATTGCTTTGTTCGTGGGGGCCAACATCTCTCACTTACTCTACAGCCCTTTAGTCTACCCAACCATGGGATGGGGGCGGACTTGGTATTCTTACTTGAAGATGGCAATATGCCAGAGAATAATTTCCTTCTTGCCCTCAGCTTACAGCTCTCTGAGAGTACTGACATAGTTGGGGTTGTAGTCAGATGCCTGCAGCTGTTCAAACCGTACTTGAGCTTCACAGCCGAGACTGTAAAGACAAAGCTGACCCAGATGCCATTGCAAGACTTGTGTTGGGTGTTTGATGCTTATTCAGTTTATGGCTGTGATGAACAACAGAACAGTCCTCACACCATGTGTTCTAAATGGTTTCGACCAAACCCATTTTGCTGTCAACAACTAGAACATCTCCATGCCCAGAGCTCCTCTTCAAAATCATTGACATGTGATATATACATGGCACCAGTTAGCCAAGTTTATTTGCTAGGACATGTTGCACTGTCAGTTGGGAACAATAGGCAGAGCGCAGTCATCAATGGCGAAAGCCAAACAAGCCCCACGAGAGACTTTCCATATCTGAAACTTGGAGCACACTTCTCGCCTCATGCCTCTTTTGAAGATTTGTCACCTACTGTTGGGGGTTCAGTGTCAGAGATAATCAACGATGAAGCCAAACATTGTGCCATGTATGCAAACATTTCCTTTGAACAGCTGGGCGAGATCACGATGCCAAAAGCAGTAGATTACCTTAGTAGGAATCTGGAAGCTACCTCATATCAGATGTCGTGGAAGTCCAAGCATGGAAGCGCATACCTTCGGGTCAAGAAGACCCCATGGAGAGCAACTACTAGGAAGGACAAAGTTGGAAAACGCTGTAAGCAACGGCAGGAGAAGAAGGTTCCAGCTCAGGGATGGACAGGTGCTAACAGTGAGTTCATTATTAGCTCGTGGGTTGCATACTGGCCTGCCCAGTTGCAGGGCTCGATCGTTGACAATTGGATTCAGAAACAAAAGCGATCCACACTACCGTTATTGAAAACTAATTCTTGCGTCCATGATTGTCCAATAATGTTGTTTTGGCAAGATTACAGTTATTGGGCAAGGAAGCTCAAGATGTCCAGCACGTTAAACCCCTGAAGGATTTCCACTTGTTTGTACTACCTTGATGTACACAAAAAGTTCAACTGTTGGTCTGTGATGCAAATATAAAATTATCTAGGTTTGACCTATAAATGTAATACTCCATTCCAAATTATAAGACATTTTCGAATTTCTAAATACATTGTTTTTACTATATATCTAGACATAGTGTATCATGACATTCCTTGGTCTTTTAAAGCTCGTGGGCTACGTTTGTTCCTGACGTGTGGCCGGTTTCTCGTGGGGCCGATCCACACATGTAAGTAATGTGAGCATACACGACAAAGCGTACGGAGGGTTTCATGAGAGCCTATGCTGATCGTCTGATTCAAACATGGGCGAAGGATCTGCAAAGTATTGAAGTTGAGAGTACGAAGTTTATTCATAGTATGCTACTATAAAGTTTTTAATTATTAGTAAAAAGTTTTTTTTAATTCAGCTACTAGCCGATGATCAGCAGGGAAAATATAAGATATGCGTGCAAATGGGTAAATGGGCCTACAACACCTGGGTTGGGTAAAAGAGTGATCCGCTTCCCGGCCCGCGCGCTAGTAACTGAAACAGCCAACGTCCATTGGTTTCTGTCTACGTGCGAGCGACCATGTCAACCGCTCCTCGTGGCATGGCAATGCTCTACAGTCTGGAAATGCAAACTCTAACAGGTGATGGTCGCACGGTTGCAACACCATGCGACCATCGTGCCAGCGCCGGCGGCACTGCTTCCGTCGAAGGCGAGTTAGGGTTTGGCCGTCTTCCCCGGCTCTAGATCTCTGGCGGCAGGCTAGCCTGGCAGTGGGTTGTGGTGGGTAGGCGGTGCTGCGAGATGGTGGAGCGCTACTGGCCTTGGTGGTAGAGGCAGCAGTTTGGGGGGGGGGGGGGACAGGTGCGGGGCAGTCTCGTCAGTGACCAGTTGATGGAGGCGGCGAGAGGTTAGGGTTGACGGGCGAGGGCGGAGGGCGGGCAGTGCAGCGAGGCGGCAAGTGGCTGGCGGCCGTGGGCAATGGTGAGAGGCGGCAGATGGCGGGGTCGCACACTCACGTGGGAGCGAGACCTGTTGTGCAATAACTCTGTCCTTCTGGAAATATCTCGCAGGTCTGGAAAGCCTCCATGCTCTTCGGTCTTCTCTTTTGAGTATCCCTCACCCACAAGGCAGCGCCGTGGTTGCTTCCTTCCTCCCTCCCATCTCTCACGGTCACAGTAGCTTCCACAATGTCACGCCTTACCATTATAAATAGCACACCAGTGGTGGAGTCAGAGCTAATAGGAAGAGGGCGGCAAATTAAGGTCTAGATCAGATATTCCTCAAATAAAGGACTACACTGCACTCACTACGAATCAATCTTCAATGGCATATGTATTATTTAGGACTCTTTTTGTTATATTTCTGATTTTCTTAGTTTCTACTATTATCATGATTTATTTCTAGTTCAAGAATTAGATTAATTGGATGAAGGCTGGAGACCTAAGGCAAATTAATTAATTTTGTTCCCCTTTTTTTTGTTAAGTTTTTCAGCTGTCTTATGTATCATAACACAAATGTTTATTTAATTGTTGTCTATATTCTTTCCATGCATGCATTTCATTATGTATGATTATTGTTGTCGGCTTAAAGACCCTCCCTATGCCCAAATAGGGGCCCTGGCCCTGCTTGTCATGGACTCGTGGTAACCTACCCGTGACACTGGTATGCATGCCGTCGGGTTCGGGTTCTTCTTTTTGCTCCAAGCTTTCCAGCCAAGATTTCTACGTTTAGTCGCCGTCGACTTTGACTCCGGTTGGTCTTACGGATGAATAATTCTGGCCCATATCTGACGCGTTCCTAGAGGTGTCTATATATCAATAAATTCTGGCGGTCTCCAAGATGTGATACATACGTCGACCTCAGTGCTTGTTGCCCTCTACTCCAAAGTCTTCAAAGTCTTCCTGTGTGCATATTCATCGCCACCAAGTGCGTGGTTGGCGGCGCAAACCTGTGTCGCCGGTGTTCTGGACCAGAAAGAAGGCAACCGAGAGCAACAGGAAAATTAATCTTGTCCAACCGTCCTCTACCTTTCTTTAGTCGAAGAGTGACGAATCCAGAGTAGCCTGCGTATTCAAAAATTGAATCGTGTAATGTATGTGAATCACGTACTCTCCGGATCTCTACGTGGACCACCGGTGTCGTAGATGAAGTATGGACCGTGACCAGCGGAGCCTGGGAAGGTGCTGTCGCTGTTCCGACGCCAACACGGACCATCACCGCCTTAGCCATGGCATCAGCAATGGTGATCCGCGGAGAAATTCGTCTCAGCAGAAGCGGCCCACGCCATGGTTTGCCCGTATCCCGCCGCTGGCCAACGATGACATCACTGACCGTCTGCTGCGCACCTGCAAAACCCGTCACATGACTTACCTCGGGGTTAGGAACTTAGACTTCAGATCATTTAGCAAGGCCAAAACTGCATCCTGGGAGGAGTTCGGCACAATTATGTCATCAACCTCTGTACATCATCACTTACAGTTAGCTGATATGCACTCTATGCCAACCTCAGAGTTTAATTTTACCCTCTACACAAAAGTCCTGCGTCCATATCACTCTTGACAAATTTCTGCGATGTCCCTCTCACAAGTAAAGTACCTCTCTATATTTTTTTTTTGCGAGGAAGTACCTCTCTATATGTATGATCACAATTCACAACTGACTGGCTGAGCAGGATAGACTGTCGAGTGTCATAGTGCTGGTACGACTGTCTGTGACACTACATCTAGTTCAAGTGTTCAACTGCGCCAGGTTTTGATTTCCTCTCCGCACTTGCACTTTACAAGATAGATTATAGATTTTAATCTGATGAACAGGGACAACCTGGCTCATTTATATGTACCGAATAATTTTCTTCCTCTCTCTGCATGCAGGACAACCGATTCTACAGCAGGTTTGTTTGATCAATCTTAATGGCAGCAGAGACGGTCAGTTCTGCACCAAGTCTTATCAAGAATCAAAGAGGGTTATGCAGAGAAGTCAGATGCAAAGGAGCATAGAGAGAGGATGGAGATGACGCACATCAGGCTAGAAGCCGCCCTTGAGACGTGCAACAAGTGGAACATCACCAGCGCGCCACTTCTGCGCTGGCAAATCAAGCTCAGGCGTGCCACACAGGAGTGCGACAACACTCTGCGCAGGTGTTGGCAGCGCTTGCAAGAAGAGGAAGAAGTGAAAGAAGGGCTACGGAGCTCCTCCTTTCCTAAGACGGTCGCTCATACAGCCATGTCAGTTGTTTCGTCAATGTTTAGCAGTGGTAACGATGACGAGTTCAGAATATCCACCGCCTGTCCGTCGATTGGAGCGGTTTGCTGATGGTGCGAGGGAGTTCATGAGGTACGTGGAGCTTGGAGGAACACCACGGAAAGTATTGCTTTGTTAGCCATGGTCAACATCTCTCATTTCTTCTACAACCCTGTAATCAAGAGCATGGGATGGAGGTTGGCCTAGTATTCTTACTTAGAGATACCAATACACCTGAGAATAATTTCGCTCTTGCCCAGATCTTACGGGTCTCGGAAAGTACAGACATAGGTGTGGCAGCTATCTCGTATCAGATGCTTTGGAAGTCCAAGCATTGCGGCGCATTATAGTGTTGCTGGTTGAGGTAGTTGATTGGGAAAGTGGGAATGGATCCAACCGAAAGGTTGATCTAGGGGCATTATAGTGGGAGTCAAGGTTGACTCCTTTGAGATTGAGTGCGACCCTTGTATAATTTTGTATCTACATGACCATAAGAAATTTATTCTTTCTTTGTTTCCTGTTTGTAAACTTATTGCTCACCTTATTTTAATAAATATTTAGTATTCCCCGCTCCGGTTTGCCTCAAAAAATAAAGTAGACTAACTTTCGGTGGGATATTGTTATCAGGGGTGAAAACACTCGGAGTAAACAATGTTCCGTCTCGGTCCAATTTCTGCATTCAACCCACGTGTATTTATTTATTGTTATCCTGACCAGTCATGTTTTCTATTTTTTGCACATTTGAAATTGGGATGAAAATTTGGGGTCCATTGCTTTTGGTGTCCCTCTAGATCTTCTATATATTCTACGTTTATTAGTCCACCATCGACTAGACTGCTCGGTCCTGTGTATGGAATTGTAGTACACGATGAGACATGCTGTTCACACACGACGAGTTCCTAGCTAACTTCCAATGTGTGTCTATATATATATCACTCCACTCTGGCAGTCTCTGTGATTTGATCTGTACATGTTGACCAGACAGTATTTGTGGTGTACTTAAAGTAATATAATCTTTCACTTGCTGAACTGGCGGTCTTCGCGATGTGATCCGTACATCAACCTCACTGGTACAAAGTCCTCGTGCGTCTGTATCACTCTTGATAAATTTCCACGATACCTCTCAATATGTATGGTCACAACTGGCCATCTGGGCAGGATAGATTCCCCAACTCTTGTGTCTGAGTTGCTGTGGTGTCGACTTTCTGAGACCCTACAACAGCTAGTTCAAGTGTTCAACCACGCCAGGTTTTGATTTCCTCTCCGCACTTGCAGTTTTCAGGATCAATCATAGATTTTAGACTGGTGAACAAGGACCGTCTGACTCATATATGTATGCAATATTTTGCTTTCTTTCTGTGCATGCAGGACAACCGATTCTACAGGTTGCTTTGATCAGTCTAAATGGCAGCAGAGATGGTTGGTTCTGCGGTGGCCCAGGAGACTGTTAACGAAGTCTTATCAAGAATCAAGAAGGGTTATGCGGAGAAGTAAGATGCAAAGGAGCACATAGAGAGGATGGAGATGGCGCACATCAAGCTAGAGGCTGCCCTTGAGACATCCAACAAGTGGAACGTCACCAGTGCGCCACTGCTACGCTGGCGGAGCAAGCTCAAGCGTGCCGCGCAGGAGTGCGACCACACTCTGCGCCAGTGCAGGCAGCGATTCAAAGAAGAGGAAGAAGTGCAACAAGCAATACGGAGATCCTCCTTTCCTATGAGGGTTGCTCATACTGCTATGTCATTTCTTTCGTCAATCTTTAGCAGCGGTAACAACAACAAGCTGACAGGATCCACCGCCATACGGCGATTCGAGCGTTTTGCAGACGGTGCCACCGAGTTCTTGAGGTACGTGGAGCTTGGTGGCACACCATGCAGATACATGTACTCTGTGCCTCTTATACGACATCTTCTCGCTGGCAAAGGAACAAAGTATTGCTTGGTTCGTGGGGGCCAACATCTCTCACTTATTCTACAGCCCTTTAGTCTACCCAACAATGGGATGGGTGGGAGCTTGGTATTCTTACTTGAAGATGGCAATGTGCCACAGAATAATTTCCTTCTTCTCTTATTTCAATGAAAGCCCGTAACGGATCTTTAAAAAAAAAGTTTCTTGTGGGGCCATCCACACATGTAACTAATGTGAGCGTACCTGCATCGCTGAGCGTTCGGAGGGTTTCATGAGAGCATATGCTGATTGTCTGATTGAAACATGGGCGAAGGATGTGCAAACTTTTGAAGTTGAGAGTACAAAGTTTATTTATAATATGCTACTAGAAAGATTTTTAATTATTAGTAAAAAGTTTTATTTTAATTCAGCTACCAGTTGATGGTCACCTGGGAAAATATAAGATATGTGTGCAAACGGGTAAATGGGCCTACAGCACCTAGATTGCTGCTAGCTGGGGTCAGATGCATAAAAGCCTGATCCACTTCCTCGGCCCACGCACGGGTAACAGAAATAGTCGACGTCCGTCGGTGTGTGTGTATACACGAGAGCGACCATGTCAACCGCTCCTCGCGCATGTCAATACTCTTCAGTCCGGAAATGCAAACTCGATCTAACATGTGACGGTCGCATGGCTGCAACACGGTGTGATGGTCACGTGGTTGCAACACTACACGACCGCCGTGCCAGCGCCAGTGTCGCCGCCTCCACCAGAGATGAGTTAGGGTCTAGTCATCTCCCCTAGTTCTGGACCTCCGGGGATAAGTTGGTCTGGCGGTGGGTGGGCGGGGTAGCGAGAATGTCGCCGGCCGTGGTGGTGGAGGCAGTGGTTTGTGTAGAGCAGGGGCGGGGGCGAGTTGTCAGCGGCCAATTGATGGATACGAGGGATTAGCAGAGGGCGGGGTCAATGGGTGGGGCGGAGGATGGGCAGTGCAACGTGGCAGCATGTCGCCGGTGGGCGCGGGCGATGGTTGGAGGCAGTGGTGGGCGGGGTCGCGCGCGCGCTCACGTGGGAGCGAGACCCGTCGCGCGATAACTGTGTCCATCTCGAAATATCACGCATGTCTGGAAAGCCTCCATCCTCTTCAGTCTTCTCTTTTGCATCTCCCTCTCCCACAAGGTAGAGCATCGTGGTTGGTTCCCCTATCCCTCCTTCCCATCTCTCACGGTCACGGTGGCTTCCGCACAACATCGCGCCTTGCCATTATAAATCTCACGACCCATGGCGGAGTCGGAGCTAATAGGTAATGGGAGGCGAATGAAGGTCTAGGTCAGCTATTCCTCAAATAAAGGTCCACATTAGCTCCCCATTTGGAGGGCTTATCCACTAGCTTCAGAAGCTATTTGGAGCCATTTTCTGCCAAACGGGATAAAATGAAATGGCTCCTTTTGTGAAGCCCCTAAAAACATGCTAGACAAAGGATAGATGAGGGGTAAAGCCAAAAATAGTAGCTTCACCCGGCTACACCTTGCCACTAAAAACGTGTCAAGGCTCACGGGCGCTCAGCCGCGTCGAGAGAGGCGCTTGGCCACCGGCGGAGAGGGCGCGTAGGGGGAGGTGGAGAGGGCTCACGGCCAATAGGCATGGACACTGAGGTGCACGGCCACCGGCGGAGAGGGCGCGCATGGAGAGGTGGAGATGGTGCGTGGCCACCAGGGCACGGCCACCGGAGCCCTGCCACCGAACGCAAGAGTAGGGAGGGCACATCCGCCAGGCTGCTGGGATTGCACGTATGGCCGCTGGGGGAGGACGAGCGAGTTCGGGGAGCCGGCCGTTGGGCGGGGATGGCTCGCACGAAGGGAGTGGGGATTGGGGAAGGACCAAGCGCATAAAATGCAGGGCATTTTGGTCTTTTTATCTCTTTTGTGTGGCATAAGGAGCCGTTTTGCCAAATGGGGTACCAAAATGGCTCTAGCTCCACCGAGAGAGCTGTTCGTGGAGCTGAAATAAGAAAAACAGCTTCACTAGTGAAGTGGAGCCCTGCCAAACGAGGCCTAGATCTCCCTAGCTAACTATTCCTCTCATTTTAAGCATGCAGTCAAACATCTAGTCAGTTAAAATTCTAAAGAGGAGTAACAACAGCATAAGGCTAATGAATAGAGAGGCTAGTCTGGATGGGACAACAGAGTATGCATGCAGCCATGCACTGGACCACAAGGTCGTCCTGTGGAAATCCTTGCAGAGTAGGGAGGGGGTGTACGGATCCAAGGATGGCCCCAACGTGGCTACAAGACATACCTAAAACTGAAGAGACTACTACAGGCAGGTGGTCATTTTCGTTTCCGCAGCCAGGCCTGCGCCTGGAAAAAAACGTCTGGGTTAATCAAGAACAACGTAGGCAGCCTCCTTGCATGCCTGCAAAAATGAAACTACAAAGGTGGGTTCCTTATAATGCCCGCCACTGTTAATGGATTAAAAAACACAAAAACCAACAAGCCCACCGGCGAGCCCGTTCCCATCCCTAATCCCAATCCACCGCACCACCGCACCGGATCCACCGCTAGCGGTGAGGAAGGGGCGCCCGATCCACCGATGGAGGAGGAAGGGGCGCTGGATCCGCCATTGGTGGAGGAAGGAGCCAGATCCATCAGTGGGTGTTGCCCTCCATCGGATCCACGCGTCGAGGCCACCGTCCACCAGATCCACTGCGTGGGGCGCCCTCCACTAGATCCGCCGGCACGGCCACCCTCCACCAGATCCATCGTGTTGGGGCCGCCCTCCACCGGATCTGCATGTCCGGGCCGCCCTCCACTATATCAGCAGGCCAGGGTCGTCACGCGCCGCCGCTCGTCGGGGCTGCCGCTGGGGTGGAGGCTGCCTCGCCTACGCCGCTGTCAGCCCATGAGCTGATGCCCCGCACACTGTCACCTAGGTGGATGTGGCGCCCCACGTCCTCTAAGAGAGCATCGCCATCAGGGGATGGCCTGCCGCATGAGAGTGAGAGAGAGAGAGAGAGAGAGAGAGAGAGAGGGCACCACACAGGAATGGAAGGAGAGGGGTGAGAATGAGAAGAAAACCCTAAGTGTCCCTATATATACTCCGAGTACGATATCGGTCCAATATGCGCCAAGCAAATAGCAAAAGGGCTCGGCCTTATTAACAAAGCTGGGCAATTTTCGACCACAAGCGTAAATCTGTTTTAGGAGGCAGGCAATTTTCGACCACCTACGTAAATAAAATATGTGCCTCCGTAAATCCATTTTGTGGGACAAGCAAATGTAAACACCTCCGTAAATAAAATGACTGCCTCTGAAAATCCTCACGTATTTTAGGAGACCGATGCATTTTGTGACTGTCTGCGTTAATGTTTGGGTAGTGTCTCGCAAAATTATTTATGTAGTACTGAGATAATCTAGAAGTTTTCAAAAGAAGTCTGAAACATCGAGACATTAATTATAATTTGGGACATTCTAATCATTATTGCCTATGACTGTTATATATTTTTTCTCAAGCTTACCCACATCTTCCATTGTGGAAATAGCATAAAGTAACACCAAAAATCTACATACAAATTACCAACCCTTGTCATTATTATAAAAGATATGCCTAAAGTAACCCATGAAAGGATCAAGGTGCCCAAGAGGGGGGGGTGAATTGGGCTAATTCTAAAATTCTTTGCAATAATTAAACCCTACACTTAGCCCACTTCACCCCTTGTGCCTAGAATGTGAAGCTATTGATCTACCGCACAAAAGTTTAGCACCCTAAGTTCCAATCCTACTCTAGCATGGCAATTCTAAGAATGTAAAGACAAGAATTGAATTGCTCAAATGTAAATGCTTAAAGTAAAGAGAGGAGAAGGAACGCGGCGATGTTTTGCCGAGCTATCGGAGAGTCGCCACTCCCCACTAGTCCTTGTTGGAGCACTCGTGCAAGGGTGTAGCTCCCCCTTGATCCGCGCAAGGATCTAGTGCTCTCTACGGGTTGATTCTTCGACACTCCGTCGCGGTGAATCACCCACAACCGCTCACAACTTGAGTTGGGTCATCCACAAGCTGCTCCGGATGATCACCAAACTCCCAATCACCACCAAGCCATCTAGGTGATGGCGATCACCAAGAGTAACAAGCACAAACTCTCACTTGACCACAACAAGCCTAATGAGAAGGGTGGATGCACACTTGCTACTCTCCTTGCACTAATGAGGCCTTAATCTTGGATTCTCAAATCTCAATTACCTCACTAGGCTCTTGCTCTCCTAAGCACTCTCAAGGGTGTTTCTCAACTGTTGAAATGGGCAAGAGACCTCCCTTGGATGAATAGAGGAAGTATTTATAACCCCTCATTCAAAACGAATCGTTAGGAGGTTGAGACAACACCCTGCGGGGTGACCGGACGCTCCAGTCAAGGTGACCGGATGCTCCGGTCAGTTCTCCCTGCCATAGAGCCGTTAAGTTGTGAACGGACTCTGACTTGCGTCCGGTCAGCACTGATCGGACACGTCCGGTCACAAAAACTGCTCTCTGGAACTTTACTGATGTCGACCGGACGCTGGCGCCCAGAGTCTAGTCACTTTGCTGTTCAACATCCGGTCAGTAACCGGAACCTGACCAGCGTCTGGTCAGCACTGACTGGATGCGTCCGATCAGGATTCTCCCTCTCTGGAACCTTACTAGAGTTGACCGGACTCTGGCACCCAGCGTCCGGTCACTTTTCACTCAGCATCCGGTCGCAACCAGATGACTTCTGCTTGATCAAATGAACTGACCGGACTCTACTGCCAGCGTCCGGTCACACCGGGACCAGTGTCTAGTCAACATTTGACCCTCCATTCACTTCCAACTCGAAATCATATGTGAATGAAGTTTGCTCCAATTGATCTTAGGGCTACTCCAGAGCTACCTAGTACTAGATTTGACAAGTGTGCACCACACCTAACCAACTAGACTCACCTATGTCAAACTACTAGTCCATACCGCCCTTAATAGTACGGCCAAAGGAAAAACAAAGTCCTAAACTACTCTAAGTGTCCCTTCAACACCAAACGACACTTAGAACTAGTCCATCCTTAACCTTGTCGTCCATCCTTTGAAAACTAAAACGATTTCCATCGTAGGGGCATGACAACCATGATTGCCCAATCAATTGCCATTACCATGACCTAACTTAATTGCCTCTACAAAACACACTTTAGTCATAGTAATCTCGTATTGTCATTAATCACCGAAACCCAACTAGGGGCCTAGATGCTTCCAATCTCCCCCTTTTTGGTGATTGATGACAATACAACCTCGAGTATGTAAAAGAGATGAGGTTTTCAACATGCTTGGTTCATATAACCTTTTGACAATAAGAACAAAATAGTTAGGAATGCTTATATGACCCAAGACAACATGATGTACTGAAAAGATATGAAATAAGCATGAGTACAAGAAATAAAGCTCATTTGAATCGGAGTAAAACGCGGAAGCAAACCAAATGAGCATAATTAAGTGACATGACATATATAAAGATCAAAGTAGAGAGCACACATGTCACATATCACATAAGTATCACACATATCACATAAATATCACAATCACACTTATGTAGTTCAATGCATGAAAGTAGACATGAATGCATAAAAATGTATCACACATCAAAAGCCAAATGTAATAAATAAGCTAAGCTCCCCTAGATATATCGCTCCCCCTAGATCTAATCATACTCGATCCCTCTCCCCCTTTGGCGTCAAGCACCAAAACCTAAGGGTCTATCGGTGGGGCTGGAGTAGATGAGTCAGGCGCTGAGGTGCGATGAGCGATCTAGAACTATGTAGCATCATCCTTTGACCCGGAGCTCTGAGCTGTATGACCCTTTGTCACTGGAAGTGAAGCTGAAGCGGTCTGGGTCTGCTCTAGGACTAGTGCGGCCTGTGACTCTGCAGGTATGACTATAGCAGGTGACTCTAATGATGCAACAGATGAAGGGAGCATCTCTGTAGTCCCAGTAACTGGAGCGACTATGGAAGATGCAGGGACTCGTAGCTCTAGCAGTGTGGGCTGCCCTGTCAATTCACTTAATGTAGCACCAAGGCTCCTAGAAACTGGGGTGTCAGTCACAAGCATTGAGGAGCTCTGAGCTGGTGTGAAGGCCGTAATAATTGGTGTGAAGGAAGGACCCTGGGCTGGCACTGGTGAAGCAAACCACTGGGACACCTGCTCTATAGGTGAAGCAAACTATGTAGCTGGATGTCCCTGACTCTAAAGCCCACTGGGCTATAAAGCTAGAGTCACTGAAGTGGTAACAGGCTGCCCGATCTGAGGTGTAAGCTGTGGCAGTGTAGACCCAATAGCAGTAACGACATGCTGCATGAAACCAAGTAACTGCTGCTGGATCAGGAGCTGCTGCTGCTGCATGGCCTACTGCTGCAGCTGTATGGCCTGCTGCTGTCGCTGGAACTCATCCTGTCTGGCCTGAACCTGTGCAAGGGCTGCTATAGTCTCCTAGGCCAGGCGTGCCTGATCCTGCCTCATCCGCTCAAGAATAGCAAGTAGAGCGGGGTCTGTCTGTGGTGGCTGTGGTGGAGCTGAGCTGGAGCCACTAGCCTCACTATCATGTTGTCAAGGAGGCATCTGAGGGATGTCCTGGTAGTCATCATCTGAACTATCACTGGGGTCGCTCTCGACTATACCCTCCTACTGAGCATCTAGCTGCTCCTCCTCTGTCGCTGCTACACCCCTAATGATCTCATCCTGCTAGGCTACAGTCTCTGGCACCTCTAGGCGATGGCGCGGCTAACTAGGTGTCCTCGCTGCACTGTGGCGGAGCATCTGAGTCATGTTATATGGTGGAAACTCTATAGTAGCTCCTGTGTACTCAGCCATAGTCTCTAGGGACTTCACTGTAACTGCCTTGCGAATCAACAATGTAATCTAGTGAGCATAAGGCAGCTGACGATGGGCTCTGAACCCCTCTGCAAGAGTGTCCTACATCTCTGATAGAATAACATCCCAGATATCAAACACTGTCTGCTGGATCAGAGAGTTCATAGCCATAACTAGATGCAAGTCAATCCCTCGCAATAACCCTTCCTCAGGAGCAGGGTCCTCTTCATGATAGCATCAAGCAGTCTAGCTATAGGAGTAAGATCTCTAGGGTCCTGCTCGACCCCTCGCCAAAAGGCTCTATGAAGCAAGGTCAGATGAGATCTGTGGGAGGCACAAGACCACCATGACGGCATCGAGGAGGCTCTCTGTGACCATAGCAAACCTCATGAAGGCGGATAGGTGACTCCTAAATTCTGAGAATCTCTCTGACCCTGAAGCTCATCAGCCTGTAATCATGACCTCTGAATGCAAAGTGTATGAACCTGTGGCCCGGGTCAATCCATAGTGAAGAGTAGAACTCATGGACCCATGATGGAACATATCTGCCTATCTATCCAAGTAAGTCTGTCAACCCTGGCAGATAAGAGAGGTGAGGGCAAATCTGCTCTCCTGTTGCTGCTACAATGGCCTCAATGGAGCAAGCCCTCTATGATCTGAAAGCCACACCACTGCTCAGATAAGCATCGTAGAAGTCCTCCTGTAGTGCTATATAGAAACCCTCTGAAGCATGCTCATCCCTCCTCGGCGGGAATCAGTCCTCGAATTGTACAAACCTAAGCTGCTGCACCTGCTTGGCCATGGCGGCCCTCAAGTCTAGGTGAGTCACTGGAGGTGGACGCTGTGGTCTAGGAGGCAGACGAGAACCCCTCCTCTGTGTCTCTAGCCTCAGTGTCACCTGGGTACGAGTACTGTAACAACACAAAAATCCACACACCAAAAATCACAACTACAAAATTTTTCTTAAAAACCTCCATGTGATGATGAGTGACATTGTAGGAGCCAACCCTAAGTGTTGCATTAGAAGTAACCCAACTAGACAATTTCATGAGCATGGCATGTCATTTGTTATCAAGTGTATTTAATTACTGACAA
This sequence comes from Miscanthus floridulus, assembly GCF_019320115.1. Classification (NCBI taxonomy): domain Eukaryota; kingdom Viridiplantae; phylum Streptophyta; class Magnoliopsida; order Poales; family Poaceae; genus Miscanthus; species Miscanthus floridulus. The sequence goes on along the minus strand of NC_089588.1, from coordinate 105,173,173 downwards.
ATGAAACATAGCTCACATTGTCAACTCAAATAGTGATTTGGATTTTCATTTATTTTATGCCATGCCTAAAAACTCCTTTAAAGAAAACACCATGAAGAAATTATGACTCAAACCAAAGGATAAATATTTAAAAAGGAAAAACTAATCCTATTTATTGTATAACAAAACCACCCCATTTTTGTTATACAAAATAGCTAAATAAATTCCTAATATATGAAAGAGAATGAAGTGGGCCACATATCCAAAGACTCCAATGAATAAGGTGCACCAAATTAGAATTCAAATTTCAAACCAAATTTAAATTCAAACAAAGGAGAAGAAAAAGAAAATAGAAAACAGAAAAGAAAAGAAAAAGGGGAGAAGGACACGCAGCCCAGCTTCTCGGCCCGCCAGCACAGCCCCGCCAGCGCGCAGCAAGCCAGCCCAACACGCGCAGGCCCAGCGGCCAGCCCCGCACGCCGCTCATGCCATGCGCCTCCCCGCCTTCGCTCGCTGTCGCTGCCACTGGGCCCCGCACGTCAGCCATGCGCTGCTCACCCGTGCGCCCCTTTCTCATCGCCCGCAGTCGCTGCCAACAGACCCCGCATGACAGCCCTCCCCTGCTCATCTTCCTCGCGCTCACGCTCAACCGCCAGCCAACCGGAGGCCGACAGCGATGGCAGAGCGGGCCAGGGGGTCACGCCCGGACCATGGCCTTGCCCCCCTTGGTGCCGCGCCCACGCAAACTCCGTGCCAACCACCCACGCCCCGCGATGCCACTCAATGCGCTCAACGCAATCCCCAGCCGTCTGCCTTGGAGCTCGGAGCTCCGGCTATAAAGCCACGGCCTCGGTTGCCCTAGCGATCGTCCCATCGCCCGCCACCACTTGGTGGCCATCCACTGCGCGCCCGAACCAAGGGAGGAGGGAGAAAGGGGAAGGAGAGGGGGAAGCGCCGAAGCCACTGCGGAGGGGGAGGAGATCGCCGGAGCTGAAGACGACGCCGTTGTCTTCATCACTGACGCGGGCAATGTGGCACTGCACGGCTTCCGGAGCTACACGGCAGCAACTCTCCACCGCGTCACCATCCAATCTTCAACACCACCAACGGTGAGCCTCCCGGTCTCCCCCTTGCCGCCGCCGGACATCACCATGTCAGCCATGGCGCTCCACCCCGGGAGTGCGAAGGCTAGGGCCGTCTCTGGTCCGTGAGAACACATGCACCCATGCGCACACCCGTGACCACACCGTGACCACCCCACCGGAGCCCTGTAGCGCACCCACGTGCCTCGCCGTCGTCTTCATGATCGCCGTGGCCACCGGGGAGCCCCTAACGGCCACCTTGAAACTGAAGCCCCGCATTGAGCCCTAGACGCTTTCGCCGTGCACCCACGGATCCGCTGACGCCCCTGTCTACCCAATCGAGCCACCGGAGAGCCTACAAATGCGACCTCGCCACCGGCGAGCACTGTCGAGCCGCCGTTCGCTGTGGCCAGCGCCTTGGTGAGCCCCGACCGCCACCTAGACCCCACCATTGAAGTCGCCGTAGCCTGGGGTAGCCTTTCCCCTCCCCAATTGGGCACCAGCACCGCCATGAAGGCTCACAGCCAGCTTGCCGCTGGCAGGAGCACCACCGCGGGAGAAAAACAGGGGAACACCCCCTCGCCGGCCACCCGCACGTAAGCCTGGTGCACGTGAACCACAGACAGAGAAGAGAGGGGTGGACGCGGCTCACCGGAAGAAGACGCGGTCCACCGTAGACCGGCGCATCCGTCCACCGTGGACCGTGAACCACGGCCCAGTGGAGGCCCATGGCCGTGACGTGGCTGCGCCACAGCACGCCATGTGTCCGGCCCCGCCCGGCCCAGACCGGCCTAATCCGATGCCCGTTTGAGACCCGGTCGTATTGACCGTTGACTGGTCAACGTTGACCGTTGACCTAGCCCCACATGTCAGTGACACAGACACTCTAGACCCACACGTCAGGTGCTGACGTCATGCTGACATCACACGGGACACACATGTCAAAAGCCCACACAGCCAGGGTGACGTCATGCTGACATCACGATGACATCAGCTGCTGACGTCAGCAGCTAGGACCCACATGTTAGAGACCCTGACCGATGACCATTGACTATTGACCGTTGACCCGCCGTTGACTTGACCGAACCCACCTGTCAGTGACCCAATAGCCTCTGGCCCCACATGTCAGAACTGACGACGTCGATGACGTCATGCTGACGTCAGCTGGGCCCACCTGTCAGTACCAGAACCGTGACGATGATGTCATGTTGACGTCATGCTGACGTTAGCATGCCACGTGGACCAGCCACAGCGTGACACGTGTCAGCCCAGGATTAATTCAGCCCTTTTTCCATTTTCAGAAATGATTTAAACTTCGAAAATTCATAACTAATTCATACGACCTCAGAAAAATATGAAACTAGGACCAAAATTCATCTAAAATAGAGCTCTACGCAATGAGCCCATGTTTGAGTGCATTTGGCTCTTTTGAAATTCCATTGTTTCTTTGTGCTATTCTATAGACGTCGCTAACGCGACTATAATGCGATCGTTGTAGACTCGGAGGAGAACCTGACGGATGAGGATCGTGAGTACCATGAGGAATATGGAGACGACTACACTGAAGGTGCCACATCCCACCCAACCTCGTAGTACCTATTACGCATGGCTAATATAGAACTGCTATTGCTTTACCTTATTGATATGATCACACTATGATAGAACTTGCATAGTAGTATGCTTTCTTGATGGCCTTTACCTTGACGCAACCCCGCCCCTGCTCACCCAGCTATTAGGATAGTCACACGCTTGCTACTATACTTCATTGCTTATTACTTCTACTACGCTTGCACTACATTGATGCGTGGTGGAAACTGGTGTTATCTGGATTATGGGGAGAGTGCTGCGTGTGTGACTTGGGTGCGTGGAGGGAGAGGGTTGTGTCGACCAAGTTGGAGTATACGACGAGCCTGGGGCAAGTCATGCCGTGGGGTGCTACCTGGGCACCCCTGGAATGGATACCTGTGGTGGGTAAATGGTATAAGAGGTGGCCCTAGGTATGAACCTGTGATGGGAGGAGCCCAAGGTGGAGGTGTTGTGGTGGCACGGTAAATGGAAACCCTGATGAAGACATTCTGGCTTGGTCAACCCTAAGGACTTACTAGTACTCAGATTCACCGGGAAGCCATACGTACCACTCGCCCTATATGGTGCGGGACGGCCAGACTACTTAGTAGGATATTGCCACTACTGCTAGGTTGATAGCGGACAGTGCGAGGGAGGTATGGGGTGCGGAGGATCCCCCCACACCCTTCCAAGACTTCATGGAGACCTTGTGGACCCAGCTCATGACTCACAGTTTCAGCCACCCCAGACTAGACTTGGGGTGTACCAGGGCTGAATGGTAGAGTGGCATTATCCTAGGCTAGCAAGCGGCCGGAATCAGCCTAGTTGACGACGGTCAGCGAGGAAGGCGGATCTTGTGGTTATGTAAAACCTCTGTAGAGTGTATGGTTGATCGTTTGATACATGTGCCGATTTGTCGGCTATGGACCTTTCCTGGGTTTCGCTTAAACTAGATAGAGAGATGAGTCCTTCTTTTCTCCCCCTAGAAGTGAGTGTTCGGACGTAGCCAAGGGCTATGGGCTTTGAGACAGTGCCGAGAGGGAGTTAGCCTATCGACTGAGCGATGGTATGGTGATGGTGTGGAGATGGTGGTATGTCGATCCCAGGATCGAAACCTGGCTCTGGGAAGGGAATGAGATGGAATGTGTGAGAGAATGGTGTTAAAACTTGACCAATTGTTATTATATACTTGACATGCTACTGCATAGGAAACCCCAGCCTTATAGGTTCCTTTGATTATATCCAACTTGCATCCAATTTTCACAAAGCAATGCTCATAGGGTTGGGAGTGGCCAGTACAAATCGTACTGATAAATTTTGGCACACAGGTTCTGCTGAGGAGTATAGCTCCGAGGAGTTTGATGGATGAGGGGTTCGTGCCTACGCTCGAGTTTTGGCGATCTTATCTTCAAGCTGTTCTGGGTGAATGCTACTTTTGATTCCGCCAATGCGGCGATGTAATAATTTACGTAATTCCGCACTATTTGTACTCTGATTATATCGTTGTATGGATGTGATATTCGACTGGAATTTGGGGTAATATGATCTACCACGGTCTTATTACACTTCGACTCAATGGATTTCCCTTCGTGGAAATCGGGGTTGTTTCAGTTGGTATCAGAGCCATACTTGACCATAGGACGAAACCCTTAGAAATGGACGATAGAATAGGATGTGGACAGCCCTTCTTTCGGTTATATACCGACCCTGCATTTACTTTTATGCAAGGCTTATCTATTATTGACCTGCTAACATCCATTCCTTAAAACATGCAGATGGCAACGAACGTCGACTGGCCGCCTCTAGGACCGCTACCTCTGGATCACACCAAGCTTACCTTCGACCTACGTGAGCTCGGGGGTTTTGCACAGACCCTCTGCCGAGTTCTCATCACGTTAGGTATCCCCGACGAGCTTGTCAAGGTCACCTGCACCGGGAAGCCAGCTCAGGAAGGAGGAATCAAAGGACCGACTATCACCTCAGTCGAGTTTCTAGCTAGCATTACCTTACCTTCTGTCCCAGCTTTCACCGAGTTGACTATAGAGGACATGGTCAAGGAGGGACTACAAGCTATCTCACATAAGGCACTTCGCAGAGTGATGAGGGACCACTACGAGCACCTGAAGATGACAGAGTTCCGTCTACTTCCCCAGGCCCTTGACCTCAGCCTTACCCCCAGTGAGCAGAGTTTCACAGCAGGCAGAGTTATCCTTGCCGAGGAGGATAGATGCCTTCTTGTCTCAGCTATCCACCTGCTAGAGCAGGACAGGTACGTGACCCAGCTGGAGCAGAGGAGACGTCAGTACCAGGCCCTTCTATGGGAGCACCAGGAGCAAGACTCGCAGGGAGCACAGGAGCGAGCTAGTCTACTTGAGACAGTTGCCAAGCTACAGGATGAGCTCAACCGTCGTGAAGAAGTCCACAGAGCCAAGGTCGCTGACTTACAGGACAAAGCCGCCGACCTAGGCAACAGGAACTGCTACCTCGATAGTAAGGTCTCGGAGTTGCAAAGAGAGTTGGACGACAAGAAGGCCGAGTTCAACCGCAGAGGAGACAGAGAGAGATCCAAGGGGGTTGACATGCTGAAGATCCAGTCTCGAAACAAGACCATGACTCAAGATCTAGAAGAGTTTAGAAAGAAGGTCGTTCGCAACCAGGGTCACCTGATCGAGGCACTCAGGCAGAACGAGTACCTACAGGACAAGTGTGAGAGGACTCGACAGGCTTGGCAGAAGTCTGACAGGAAGCGCCTCAGGGAGATGAAGGGTATGTGGGATCAGCTACCCAAGGAGATTCGTAGCAAGACGAAGCCTAGGATAGAGGAGTTTGAGTTAGCCCTGACTCGCCTCAACCTAGACGCTTGCCCTACCCTACCAGGAGCCAAGCCTACTGAGGAGCTCATCGAGGCCCTAAAGTACATGTCCCGACTTCACAAGTCTGACGAGGAGATCGAGATTGAGAATAGTCGTATCCCAGCTGCGGTATACGAGTTAGAGTAGAATGACCCTACGAGGTCATAAGTCATGTCAGTAGCTTCCGTAAGTTGTACCCCTTGATGTACCCCTTATGAGATGTAATATGAGACATTATGCATAGTACGATTCTCGCACATCTTCAAGTGTAGCTACTGGAGATGATGCTATGTAATAAAACCCATGTAATGAATGTTTCAGATCTTATTGCATCTTTATGAATCCTATTGCTTCTTTGTAATGAGTGTTGGATAGTATAAATGTTTTTCTTTAAATCGTCAAAATCATGTAATCATATTGAATTATAAGCACTTATGGCACAAGCACTAAAATCTCTATGATCCGTGTTGCAGATGCCGAACCGCCAATCTAACCGCCTAATGAACCGTGGACGTGCGCCCACCCCTGAACTAGTTGAACCCAATGGGGGACGTGGTGGCAACAACCGTGGCCGTGGCCGTGGCCATGGACATGGAGGGATACCCTTCCACCTAGAGAACATTCCTCCACCACCACCACCAAACCTGGCAGAAGTGATGGCACAGCAGACCCAGCTTCTAGCAGCTCTTGTTGAAGGAGCAAACCATCGCTAGGGAGGTCAGCAGAATGACTTCCAAAGGAAGCTAGAGGGATTCCTGAAGCTAAGGCCACCTACCTATGATGGCACCGACCCTGACCCGCTTGTAGCTGATGACTGGCTCAAGGAGATGGAGAAGAAGCTTGATCTCACTACTTTCACTGATGATGAGTGTGTTGGAGCAGCCACACACCAGCTCACGGGTGCAGCACGCGCCTGGTGGGACAACTACAGTGATTCCCATGAGGACCCTACCAACATCTCGTGGGATGAGTTCGCCGAAGCATTCACTGAGTATCACATTCCCAAGGGTGTCATGGAGGCCAAACCTGAGGAGTTCCGCAACATCAAGATGGGAAAGGACAGGGTGACTGAGTACACTACTCGTTTCACCAATCTTCTGCGCTATGCACCTTCCTACGTTGTGAACTCTGAGAAGGAGAAGCTGTACTATTACCGCAAGGGACTCAACCTGCACATCAAGCTGAAGTTTGGCGGTATTGAGAGTAACACGTTGCGTGCTCTGGTGGATCGCTGCATCCAGATCGAGAAGGACCGTGCTAAAGCTGGAGAAGAGTACAGGGAGAGGAAGCGTAAGCCTGAGGAGTCTCTCCGTGGTCATGATCGCAAGAGGTTCCGCAGAGATGCACCATCCAGGGAACGCTCTCGCCACAACAGGGATGACAACCCTAGATCGAGTAGGGGTAGTGGAGGCTACACCGCCAAATACTCCCGCCCTGCTCAGGATCGTTACACCCGGGACCGTTATGCGCAGGACCGCAACACTTAGGACCATTTCAACCGTCCCCGCTCAGCGAATGAACGCCCAGCACAGAACCGCTCCGCACCAAGCACTGGAAACTGGAAGGCACCCGCGCCAACCCCTATAGGCGGTACGCCTTTCACTTGTTTTGCTTGTGGCCAACCAGGTCACAAAGCCGCTAAGTGCCCTCAGAACTCAGCTGCTCAGAAGTCTTAGCTCAAGGGATCTGCTACTCGTGGACGTCTCAACCATCTGGACGCCGAGGAAGCACAAGCTGCCCCTGACATGGTGTACGGTATGTTTTTAGTTAATGGCAACACTGCATCAGTTCTATTAGACTCTGGAGCAACTTGTTCATACATATCATCCAAGTTTGCACGAGAGCATGACCTGCCAGTAACCCCATGTGAAAAGCCTATCATCACCAGTTCACCGTTAGGAGACCTAAAATGTGACAGAACCGCCCAATTTATACAAGATCAAGTACGGCTGTCCCCGCTTAACACGTTGACACGCGCATACTCTCACTTATATAAACCCGGTAGTCCGCCGAGTGTCACGCAGGACCTCGGTAAATCAACTTCACAACTAAGATCGCATGATTAAGCAAATACACATCACATACACAGAGTTGCAGCAGAAATAATATTACATATAGATTCATAAATAATAATACAAGTTTGGATTTCAAAACCGATTAGTGAAAACAACATTGCTTTTGAAGGATTTCATTAATATGAGTTCCAAATACATTGCTAGCATAAGTGACATCCTCAGATAAAAGTATATAGATGAGAATAAATATAGAGTCACCGAGCCCACCAGTGGTTAGCCACCATCCTCAGCAGGTCAAACCTTACCTGCAACATGGTGGGATAAACCCTGAGTACTCGAATGTACTCAGCTAGACTTACCCGTCATAACCAGAAATAAAATTGTGCAAGGCTTTATAAGTGGAGGTAGCTTGACAACATTTTGCATAAAAAGCGATTAACTCAATAATACAATTATAATTCTGTCATCAAGTTAATTAGAACTATCCATCTCTAGATTAGCAACTATCCTGTGCCAAACATGTGGTATATCTTTTTAGAGCATACAATAGTAACCATAGCAGGTATAATAACCCCATATTTATCTGAACCATCACATTCCATAATCCAATTACTACGATGTTGGGACTAGCCAAGTTTCTCACTATCCGGGAGAGACGGCGATTCGAATCGATTTCAACCAGCTGGGAATTTATTCCTAACACAAACCCAGGCAGACTAGATCAACGGTCACCTTAGGTCACCTTTGGTACAACTCAGGTACACATTTCGCGGGTCCGTACTGCGCCGCACAATCTGGGACACCAGATGCCAGGACGTTCAGGCCTAGCCTGTCCTTGGGCTCAGTCTGATCGCCCCACGCAAGGAGCGCACAACAAAACGGGTCCCAGCCTGAGTTGAGCTACTCGGCTTCGCGGTAGGAATGAGTTATCCAGCCAGCTAAGTGATAGGCATGCGTTCAATCTTGTCAGAAGCGCCAACAACGGTACGGTCCTTAATCGACACAGACGGAATCACATGAGTCAACCTACACATAGACTCCACCCGGCCTCGATTTACTTTTACCCCATGGTTCTTTTCCACGATAGTAAATATAGCCAACCGTGCTCCGGTATCCACCTATATCTCGCAGGTGATAGGATATCACCCGACTTCTACCGGTCTAAGCATGGCTAAGCATATATTCGATCCTGGACCTATACCGGTTAAAGGTGTAATATCTGGACAAGGAATTTGTATGCATCAAGTGGTTCCATTCAACTCTTATAACCTAATGCATCAATCATGAGTACTTAAGTAATCATTTGTAAAATACTGGGAGACTTAAAATGCTCCGGGGCTTGCCTGGGATCCGACACGAATCAGTCAAGTTAGCTTGCTCCGTCTTGACGACGTCTCCACTCAAGGCATGCACTCTAGGGTCCTTCCATCCTCGGGATGGATCCACCAACACCATCTTCGGGTTTGGCTCCAACATCTCGTCCTTCACGTGGTGCATCTAGCGTACCTAGATGAGATGCAAGCTGCAAGTGCATGAATATGAAGAATAGTACCATGAGACGCATCACAAATAGCAAGCAAGACAAGCATCGTTTACACTAAACACACTTAAGTACTTTGCGATGCTTAACTTAACATCACACAATCTATCATGCTAAGATAACAAAGAATATTATACATGGCACATAAGTCTCACAAGATCTCAGGTGTATCTAACTTAATTACCAAGGACGTGAACCACACCTAGCAACATGCAAAGCAAGTCAAGGTGAAGCAACAACTATAACCGGAATATGCCAATTTCTGGACTTGCAAACAGCAGCTTCATAAATCAATCATATCTGGAGTTTTATAAATCCAATGATATGAAACAAGACATTCTGGAAAGCTTAGGAAATTATCTACATTTCATCTTCAATCATCTCAGCATGATTCCCACGTTATCATGACCAAACATGCTAATCTTTTAAGTCTGCGCAGAATGTAATCAAAATCTGACAGTAGAATTATTAAGCATGCAACTCCTAAACTATCAGACCTAGGATCATGAAAATTTAACACAAGCAAGATAAGATAATCATCTACGACTTTTGTATTTACCAAAACTACAGTAAACATCATTAACACCATGAAACTAGTTGCACAAGTAACACTTGCACCAGCAGCCTAAACAGCAGAGGCACAGCTATGGACAGAAAACTTATAGGAACTTTAGAGAAGCATAAATGGAGTTCTAGACCTCTGACAAACATGATTCTTAACTTTATGGAAAGCTTATAAAGTTACCTACAACTTTCTTATTATCATCCTAAGATGATTTCATAGTTAACAAGGTCAATTAAACCAAGGAAGACGTCTCTATCCAAAACATGAACAGAAACTGATATGCTACTTTAAACAGCTATAAGTTGAGTTCCACATGTCCAATAAATATGGTTCTGGAATTTTTGGAAAGCTTAACAAATTGTGAACAACTTTGCTATAAACATCTAGAACTAATTCTGCCACTAACAAGGTCACACATGGCACACAAAGCAACCCTGTCTGGGTTTGGGCAGAAACTGCCACAGTACTTTAAACAACTATAGCTAAACACATACTTAACCAAAAATTGTGCTCTTTAGCTTTTTGAAAAGCTTATGAAAATTACTACAACTCATTTATTATCAACAAGGCATGATTCATAACTTAACTGAGCCAAACAATGCATACATGCAGAACTGTGCAGAATAGAAGCAAAGCAGCATATGTCATTTGTTATTTTTCATATCTCTAAATTGATCAAGCCTAAAATCCTGAAATTTTTACCACACATCAAACATCACATGAGTAGCATGCCACAAAAATTTCACTTCATTTGGAGCCCTACAACTGCAGTTATGAAAAAGACAAATACAACTAGAATTGAAAACCTAGATGCATAAATCCATTTTTACAGCTAAAATTTTAAACTAAAACATGAAAGATTATAGATCTACTGCATAGAAAACTTCACAAGGATTCCAAAAAGTCCTCATTTGCTAATTTACGAATTTCCTATGATTTACTATGAAGTTTCAAAGTTTTACCCGATTTACAACAAATAAGTCCTCGGAAGCACTATTCACTTGAGTCAATGACATTGCAGCTAGGCCCCTGACTTACGTCGAATTCAAGTAAACAGTCCCTGACGGGATTAGGAAGCAGACGAGGCACTGTGGCTCGTCGGTGACGGTCATAGGGGGCTCTTCGGCGATGGTGGAGCGGCGGCGGAGCACCGGGAGGCCCGCGCGCACTCGCCGGTGGCCTCGGCTCGGCCCGAGGTGGAGCGTGGAGCCCCAGCCACGTGCGCGGCGGTCCACACAGCGGCGGCTCCGATGGCTGGGCTGCTGCGGCGGTCTCCCGCTCGGCCGAGGATCGCCGGTCGGAGAGGAGAAGGAGGCGGAGGCGGTGGTACCTTCAGCTAGGGAGGAGAGGGACCGGAGGCGGGGAACGGCGGCAGCGGATCGGAGCTCGACTCGCCAGCCATGGTGGTGCTCGGCGCGGCCTCGACAGCGAGGTCGCCCTGGCGGCGAACGACGGAAGAAGAGGGGTGTGCCGACTGCGGTTGAAGGCCATAGCGGCGGCGGCGGTGGTGCGGCCAGTGGGTGGAGGAGGAAGGAGCAGGGAGCGGCTCTGCTCTGCTCGCGTCCATGGCGGACGTGCGCCTCGGCGCGGAGTGGAGCGGAGCAAGGAGACAACGAGAAGGAGGAGGAGAATGGAGAGAGCAGGGGGCAGGGCTCGGGCTTTCAAGGCGAGCGAGCACGGTGCCGTGGCGCGCATGCGGGCGAGCGCGAGGCCACGCGGCAGCGGCTTGCTGTGCTCGGTCGGCCATGACGAGTACCAGTTCGAAATCAACTCAGGAGCTGACAATACCACCACAAAAATACACTGAAACACCGATCTTCCTCCCTTCATAACTCATAAACGTAGTGATTAAAAACCAAACCAATTGCACAGTGTTGTAGAGCTATATGAGGACGACAACTTTTCTTAAATAAGTTTGGCCAAGTTCGACACGGTTTGCAAACTAAAAATCACCAAAGACAGGTACATGGAAACGGAAATCACGAATTTCAGTCATTCCAGACTTAGCCGATTTTTGAAGCTTCAAAACAGCACTGGATTCAATTTCGTGAGCTTGATTTGACCAAGCTAGGTTCAGAATTAGCTCTGATACATTAAACAAAGTTTGTTCCCCGCGATATGGTCTACAACTTTTATTTAAGGCGCAACATCATATTTGGTAAATAAGACCAGGTTCCACTATGATTAGAGTGGCATCATGATAAAGCTTTAAACTAGGGTTTTAGTCCAATTGAGACATTTTCTTGGCATTTGCTTAACATGAACCTTTTATGACTTTTGTTGTAGAGTTCATCTACAGTCATTTTGGCAAGGTTGCAAGGTTTGGTTGATGACCTATATTTCCATTCGCTTAATAGTGCAATTCAAGCACTTAGTAAAATCATTCCAACAAGGATATAACTTATCATTTCATGTGACTTTTTTAATTCCAAACTTCATGAAACTTTTCCAATGCCCAATATAGATGGGTATTGATGTGCGACACATGAATATATCCCAAACACACCACCCAAGCATATATCTTGAAAAGGGTCTATAGGTGAGCAAAGGTGCAATCCAAGCTTAGGTTGGGCTCCTGTTAATAGATTCGTCTTTCACATATTCATCGCCACCTAACTTGCCATGTTTGAGCTCAAACTCATTGTTTAACTGGTGACAAACACCTGGGGTGTTACAGCCCTCCCCCCTTGAAGGAATCGCGTCCCGAGATTCGATGCGAAAAACTTTTAAGGGAAGAGAAACATGTCATCAAGTTTCCAACATCAGTGATAGCATTAGGCTACTTAACTTTGGAGTCTCAGAGAGACTAATTTGGTCACAACACTTTCTGATACTTGCTCTTCGTCGTAAGCTGTTGTCTGAAGAATTTCTTTCGTTGGCGTCCATAAAGCATTGTTACTTTGGGAGGAATCCAAGATAGCACGGTCCTGCGTACTTCATGGTGCAGTGGCACAGTAAGTTGATTTGACTAACACTATAGCAAAACTAGCTTTGTTGAACTACATTGGACATTGAAGCTTCCTTTCTAATCCAACGAGAATGACATAAGTTGCTCACTAGATGATCGACGTCATTACAGGGATAGTCCAGTAGAGTCACTTGTCTACCATCTCTTGTAGTCTATTAATGTTCCTATCAGTGACCTGTTCTTCAAAGGTTATCCTTTGGATGACTCCAGAAGGAAGTCCTATTGTATCTGGTTCGACATACAGATCTTTTGATACGATAAGGAGAGATATCCAAGGAGGAGCTCACGTGAAAATAACACATCGGAGCAGTTCTATAATGGATCATGACTAGAAACTTTGATACCTGCGCGTGCCGAGCAGCACAACCTTGTGGCTGCAGTCCACAGGATGCCCTCGGTTTCGTCGCGGCACTGTAGATCGCTAATCGTGGCACCATTACTGAACATACAACCCACAAGCATTCTCACGTAGCACAAATTTGGTTGCATAAGAGCAAGCACAATGAGAAGCAGGGATAGCAACAAAGGTAGTCACAAGGTTAGGAGTCAACAAGGAGGCGATCTGAAGATCAAAACACAGTGCAAGAAAACATAGTCTAATTGCCGAAGACAACTGAGCCGGGGACTCTTGCAAAATTTCCATATACGCCTTGTGTCCACCAAAGTGATTACCATATAATGATGAACATGAGATTTGGTCTTGCCGAGCAGCAACATGAGATCAAGACTGATGAACATACAGAGACTTGAAAAAGTTGGAGACAAAACAACGGGATGCAAGGGACAGAGCCAATGCACTGACTAGGGATTCAGTTGATAAAGCAACGACATGACCTACGAGGAGAAGGTTCCAAAGCTAGGATGGATAGCGATTAGCATTGTACCAGACCATTAGGAGGAGAAGGAGCAATGAAGTCCGACAAGGATTTCGGAGCAAGGTCCTTCACACAAGAGTGGGACAACCACGACACATACAAGCATTCAAGGGAACTAAACTTGGGCCTAAGGTCAAGCAAAGGCATGGATAAAGGTCTTCATAGCACAACGTTCAATGGCTAGCAACCACGTGTACAGGCTCAGGCTCCTAAGAGAGAACTTAATTGAAAACGACAACCATGAGATTACCAAAACCTGGACGTTGTTCCAGGATAGCGCTCTTCAACACTCATATGCTTTCTGAGGACAAAAGGAGTGACAGCTACGGCACTACCTAGATTACGAGCATCCACACCTACGTCATGGTCTTAAGCAAGCACTTCAAAATACTCAATCTAATTAGCTTAAGCGACTATTACTAAGCACAAAGCTCACCCTAACAAGTAGTCACCTACAACAACACCGCTACACATATCATGCAAAACATGGTGGTAAAGTATTGTTATCTTTTATTTCCTTTTTACAGAGTAGGTGGATATCTCTACAAAACAAGTTTTACTTACATTTAGCAATTTAGTTTTCAAAGGGGTGAACCTTTTGCTAACTATTAACTTTGTCATCTATTTCCTTTGGAAGCAAACATACAAGGCAAAGCTAATCACCCACTATCTTCAAGCACAGCTATTCAAGCGGCATGGAACAAGGCATTTTGTCTATCCTCACACAGGGAAGATAGTAACATCACATTGATCATAAGTTACTTAGTATTAGAACAAGGTGAGGGAAGCATATTTATGCACAAGCACAATCATGATGCATGCTCGTCCTACTCGTCCTCACAAAATTGCCAACCTAAGGCGGCAATCACGTTCTATGTCGGTGGCATAACACATACTCTCTCGATATATATAGCTAGTCGTCAGCTACATTCAATCTACGCATTCGTGGTTAGCATACCTGCAGGCAAATTCATTGCAGCCCAGTCCCACAAGAGATAAATAAGCACATAATGAAAGCAATAAACTAAGATACTTTCCATATATACATCCCCAGATATATATACTTCGGTATCCATAGCTACCCGGTAGATATACCCACAATTAAGTACCTTCATATATACATGTGTGTAACATGTAAATATTCCAGTAACCATATCTAACTCTCCCCTAGACCAATGGTTGGACGGTCATGCTCTCACAACTCACACTTACCTGTGCGTAGAGGTAATTGATCCATACATTACCATTCAAGTGAACGGCATCCATACAATAGCACGCCATATGGACGACGAAAGTAAAAATTGCAAGAAGTAAACCCCCAAAGTTAGTACTTAGATAGCCACCTAATAGTCCTTAACTGGGCATAAAGAGGATGTCGCTAGCATAGTTTTGCAAATAAGTTTTAACAAATTTGCCTGTAGCTAAAGTTTTAGTTAAAATAGACTTTTTAAAACAAAAACTTGGCTTTTAAAACTATGTACCTGACAGTATTATGCTTAATCTCGCTCTGATACCGGCTGTGACAGAACCGCCCAATTTATACAAGATCAAGTACGGCTGTCCCCGCTTAACACGTTGACACCCGCATACTCTCACTTATATAAACCCGGTAGTCCGCCGAGTGTCACGCAGGACCTCGGTAAATCAACTTCACAACCAAGATCGCGTGATTAAGCAAATACACATCACATACACAGAGTTGCAGCGGAAATAATATTACATATAGATTCATAAATAATAATACAAGTTTGGATTTCAAAACCGATTAGTGAAAACAACATTGCTTTTGAAGGATTTCATTAATATGAGTTCCAAATACATTGCTAGCATAAGTGACATCCTCAGATAAAAGTATATAGATGAGAATAAATATAGAGTCACCGAGCCCACCAGTGGTTAGCCACCATCCTCAGCAGGTCAAACCTTACCTGCAACATGGTGGGATAAACCCTGAGTACTCGAATGTACTCAGCTAGACTTACCCGTCATAACCAGAAATAAAATTGTGCAAGGCTTTATAAGTGGAGGTAGCTTGACAACATTTTGCATAAAAAGCGATTAACTCAATTATACAATTATAATTCTATCATCAAGTTAATTAGAACTATCCATCTCTAGATTAGCAACTATCCTGTGCCAAACATGTGGTATATCTTTTTAGAGCATACAATAGTAACCATAGCAGGTATAATAACCCCATATTTATCTGAACCATCACATTCCATAATCCAATTACTACGATGTTGGGACTAGCCAAGTTTCTCACTATCCGGGAGAGACGGCGATTCGAATCGATTTCAACCAGCTGGGAATTTATTCCTAACACAAACCCAGGCAGACTAGATCAACGGTCACCTTAGGTCACCTTTGGTACAACTTAGGTACACATTTCATGGGTCCGTACTGCGCCGCACAATCTAGGACACCAGATGCCAGGACGTTCAGGCCTAGCCTGCCCTTGGGCTCAGTCTGATCGCCCCACGCAAGGAGCGCACAACAAAACGGGTCCCGGCCTGAGTTGAGCTACTCGGCTTCGCGGTCGGAACGAGTTATCCGGCCAGCTAAGTGATAGGCATGCGTTCAATCTTGTCAGAAGCGCCAACAACGGTACGGTCCTTAATCGACACAGACGGAATCACATGAGTCAACCTACACATAGACTCCGCCCGGCCTCGATTTACTTTTACCCCATGGTTCTTTTCCACGATAGCAAATATAGCCAACCGTGCTCCGGTATCCACCTATATCTCGCAGGTGATAGGATATCACCCGACTTCTACCGGTCTAAGCATGGCTAAGCATATATTCGATCCTGGACCTATACCGGTTAAAGGTGTAATATCTGGACAAGGAATTTGTATGCATCAAGTGGTTCCATTCAACTCTTATAACCTAATGCATCAGTCATGAGTACTTAAGTAATCATTTGTAAAATACTGGGAGACTTAAAATGCTCCGGGGCTTGCCTGGGATCCGACACGAATCAGTCAAGTTAGCTTGCTCCGTCTTGACGATGTCTCCACTCTAGGCATGCACTCCAGGGTCCTTCCATCCTCGGGATGGATCCACCAACACCATCTTCGGGTTTGGCTCCAACATCTCGTCCTTCACGTGGTGCATCTAGCGTACCTAGATGAGATGCAAGCTGCAAGTGCATGAATATGAAGAATAGTACCATGAGACGCATCACAAATAGCAAGCAAGACAAGCATCGTTTACACTAAACACACTTAAGTACTTTGCGATGCTTAACTTAACATCACACAATCTATCATGCTAAGATAACAAAGAATATTATACATGGCACATAAGTCTCACAAGATCTCAGGTGTATCTAACTTAATTACCAAGGATGTGAACCACACCTAGCAACATGCAAAGCAAGTCAAGGTGAAGCAACAACTATAACCGGAATATGCCAATTTCTGGACTTGCAAACAGCAGCTTCATAAATCAATCATATCTGGAGTTTTATAAATCCAATGATATGAAACAAGACATTCTGGAAAGCTTAGGAAATTATCTACATTTCATCTTCAATCATCTCAGCATGATTCCCACGTTATCATGACCAAACATGCTAATCTTTTAAGTCTGCGCAGAATGTAATCAAAATCTGACAGTAGACTTATTAAGCATGCAACTCCTAAACTATCAGACCTAGGATCATGAAACTTTAACACAAGCAAGATAAGATAATCATCTACGACTTTTGTATTTACCAAAACTACAGTAAACATCATTTACACCATGAAACTAGTTGCACAAGTAACACTTGCACCAGCAGCCTAAACAGCAGAGGCACAGCTATGGACAGAAAACTTATAGGAACTTTAGAGAAGCATAAATGGAGTTCTAGACCTCTGACAAACATGATTCTTAACTTTATGGAAAGCTTATAAAGTTACCTACAACTTTCTTATTATCATCCTAAGATGATTTCATAGTTAACAAGGTCAATTAAACCAAGGAAGACGTCTCTATCCAAAACATGAACAGAAACTGATATGCTATTTTAAACAGCTATAAGTTGAGTTCCACATGTCCAATAAATATGGTTCTGGAATTTTTGGAAAGCTTAACAAATTGTGAACAACTTTGCTATAAACATCTAGAACTAATTCTGCTACTAACAAGGTCACACATGGCACACAAAGCAACCCTGTCTGGGTTTGGGCAGAAACTGCCACAGTACTTTAAACAACTATAGCTAAACACATACTTAACCAAAAATTGTGCTCTTTAGCTTTTTGAAAAGCTTATGAAAATTACTACAACTCATTTATTATCAACAAGGCATGATTCATAACTTAACTGAGCCAAACAATGCATACATGCAGAACTATCCAGAATAGAAGCAAAGCAGCATATGTCATTTGTTATTTTTCATATCTCTAAATTGATCAAGCCTAAAATCCTGAAATTTTTACCACACATCAAACATCACATGAGTAGCATGCCACAAAAATTTCACTTCATTTGGAGCCCTACAACTGCAGTTATGAAAAAGACAAATACAACTAGAATTGAAAACCTAGATGCATAAATGCATTTTTACAGCTAAAATTTTAAACTAAAACATGAAAGATTATAGATCTACTGCATAGAAAACTTCACAAGGATTACAAAAAGTCCTCATTTGCTAATTTACGAATTTCCTATGATTTACTATGAAGTTTCAAAGTTTTACCCGATTTACAACAAATAAGTCCTCGGAAGCACTATTCACTTGAGTCAATGACATTGCAGCTAGGCCCCTGACTTACGTCGAATTCTAGTAAACAGTCCCTGACGGGATTAGGAAGCAGAGGAGGCACTGTGGCTCGTCGGTGACGGTCATAGGGGGCTCTTCGGCGATGGTGGAGCGGCGGCGGAGCACCGGGAGGCCCGCGCGCACTCGCCGGTGGCCTCGGCTCGGCCCGAGGTGGAGCGTGGAGCCCCAGCCACGTGCGCGGCGGCCCACACAGCGGCGGCTCCGATGGCTGGGCTGCTGCGGCGGTCTCCCGCTCGGCCGAGGATCGCCGGTCGGAGAGGAGAAGGAGACGGAGTCGGTGGTACCTTCAGCTAGGGAGGAGAGGGACCGGAGGCGGGGAACGGCGGCAGCGGATCAGAGCTCGGCTCGCCGGCCATGGTGGTGCTCGGCGCGGCCTCGATAGCGAGGTCGCCCTGGCGGCGAACGACGGAAGAGGAGGGGTGTGCTGACTGCGGTTGAAGGCCATAGCGGCGGCGGCGGTGGTGCAGTCAGTGGGTGGAGGAGGAAGAAGCAGGGAGCGGCTCTGCTCTGCTCGCGTCCATGGCGGACGTGCGCCTCGGCACGGAGCGGAGCGGAGCAAGGAGACAACGAGAGGGAGGAGGAGAATGGAGAGAGCAGGGGGCAGGGCTCGGGCTTTCAAGGCGAGCGAGCACGGTGCCGTGGCGCGCATGCGGGCGAGCGCGAGGCCACGCGGCAGCGGCTTGCTGTGCTCGGTCGGCCATGACGAGTACCAGTTTGAAATCAACTCAGGAGCTGACAATACCACCACAAAAATACACTGAAACACCGATCTTCCTCCCTGCATAACTCATAAACGTAGTGATTAAAAACCAAACCAATTGCACAGTGTTGTAGAGCTATATGAGGACGACAACTTTTCTTAAATAAGTTTGGCCAAGTTCGACACGGTTTGCAAACTAAAAATCACCAAAGACAGGTACATGGAAACGGAAATCACGAATTTCAGTCATTCCAGACTTAGCCGATTTTTGAAGCTTCAAAACAGCACTGGATTCAATTTCGTGAGCTTGATTTGACCAAGCTAGGTTCAGAATTAGCTCTGGTACATTAAACAAAGTTTGTTCCCCGTGATATGGTCTACAACTTTTATTTAAGGCGCAACATTATATTTGGTAAATAAGACCAGGTTCCACTATGATTAGAGTGGCATCATGATAAAGCTTTAAACTAGGGTTTTAGTCCAATTGAGACATTTTCTTGGCATTTGCTTAACATGAACCTTTCATGACTTTTGTTGTAGAGTTCATCTAGAGTCATTTTGGCAAGGTTGCAAGGTTTGGTTGATGACCTATATTTCCATTCGCTTAATAGTGCAATTCAAGCACTTAGTAAAACCATTCCAACATGGATATAACTTATCATTTCATGTGACTTTTTTAATTCCAAACTTCATGAAACTTTTCCAGTACCCAATATAGATGGGTATTGATGTGCGACACATGAATATATCCCAAACACACCACCCAAGCATATATCTTGAAAAGGGTCTATAGGTGAGCAAAGGTGCAATCCAAGCTTAGGTTGGGCTCCTGTTAATAGATTCGGCTTTCACATATTCATCGCCACCTAACTTGCCATGTTTGAGCTCAAACTCATTGTTTAACTGGTGACAAACACCTGGGGTGTTACATAAAATGCACCTACATCTGTAAGGGAGTGAGTCTTACCATTGAGGGTCTTGTCTTTAAAGCCGACCTAACCCTTTTACCTTCCACTAGCCTAGATGTCATCCTAGGTATGGATTGGTTAACCATTCGCCAAGGTATCATATCATGTTCACCTAGATTTGTCCCAGTGACCCACCCATCAGGCCAAGTCATTAGATGTGAACCCTAGTCTGGAAAGTCTACCTCTATCCTATGTGCCCTTAAAGCAAGTTCAGAATCACAAAAAGAGGAGAAGACAGTTCATGATGTGCCAGTAGTCAGAGACTATCCCGATGTATTCCCTGAAGAATTACCGGGTATGCCACCAGACCGTGATGTAGAGTTCATCATTGATCTGGTGCCGGGAACATGACCCATTGCCAAGAGACCCTATCGCATGTCAGTTGATGAACTGGCGGACCTCAAGAAACAACTTGATCAGCTCATCTCAAAGGGATATATCAGACCCAGTGCTTCACCCTGGGGATCCCCTGTTCTGTTTGTCAAGAAGAAGGATGGCTCAATGAGAATGTGCATTGATTACCGGAACTTGAACGCAGTCACCATCAAGAACAAGTACCCCCTGCCAAGGATTGATGATTTGCTTGATTAGCTCAGAGGTGCCAAGTATTTCTCCAAGATTGATCTCAGATCTGGCTATCATTAGATGAAGATTCGAGAGAGTGACATCCTGAAGACAGCTTTCGTGACGAGGTATGGACAGTTTGAGTTCACTGTGGTATCCTTCGGACTCACGAATGCGCCCGCATACTTCATGAACATGATGAATAAGGTTTTCATCGATGAACTGGATAAGTTCGTGGTGGTTTTCATTGATGACATCCTTGTCTATTCACCCACCGCTGAAGAACATGAACATCATATGAGAACTGTGCTCGAGAAATTAGCCCAACATCAGCTCTACGCAAAGTTCAGCAAATGTGAGTTTTGGCTATAGGAAGTTGCCTTCCTAGGCCATGTACTATCAGCTGAAGGTGTCGCAGTTGACCCAGCTAAGATTGAAGCCGTGAAAGAGTGGGATCAACCCCGTAATGTGACAGAAGTCAGAAGTTTCTTGGGATTGGCTGGATATTATCGCCGATTCATCGAAAACTTCTCCAAGATAGCCCATCCAATGACCAATCTTCTGAAGAAGACCCAGGAGTTTGAATGGACGCCCGAGTGTGAACAAAGCTTCCAGGAATTGAAATAGAAGCTTACCACAACTCCTGTGCTAGCATTGCCTGATATCGGCAAAAATTTCATAGTCTATTGTGATGCATCCCATCAAGGACTTGGTTGTGTATTGATGCAAGATGGAAGAGTGATAGCATACACGTCTCGATAGTTGAAAGAACATGAGAACCGTTACCCTACTCATGATCTTGAGTTAGCAGCAGTCGTGCATGCCCTGAAGATCTGGAGACACTACTTGATAGGCAACAAGTGTGATATCTATACGGATCACAAGAGCTTGAAGTACTTTTTCACTCAAGAAGACTTGAATATGAGGCAACGCCGTTGGCTAGAGTTGATCAAGGACTATGACCTGGAAATTCACTATCATCCGGGAATAGCTAATGTAGTCGCAGATGCCCTCAGTCGCAAGAGCTACTGTAACACTTTGATCACTGAATCCGTACCACCTGAGCTCAAGGAAGAGATTGATGATTTCCAACTTGAGATACTACCGCACGGCTTGTTGAATGAGCTCCGCATACAGTATGATCTCATAGAACGCATCCGTCAAGCTCAGAAAGATTGTGAAGAAATCGAATATCTCCGTGGTCTGATGAAACTAGGCTATAAGACCAACCACCATGAAGATGAACAAGGAACCATCTGGTTCAGGAACAGAATTTGTGTTCCATCTGACCCAGTGCTACGAGAGGAAATTCTGTTAGAAGCTCATGATTCTAAGTACTGTATCCACCCTGGAGGTTCAAAAATTTATCAAGATTTGAAGAAACACTTTTGGTGGAAAGGCATGAAGACAGACATTGCAGGACATGTGGCACGATGTGACACCTGTAATAGAGTCAAGGCTGAACATCAAAGGCCTGCAGGTTTGCTAAAGCCTCTTGACGTTCTCGAGTGGAAGTGGGAGAGCATATCCATGGATTTCATAGTTGGATTGCCCCGTTCACAGAAAGGCAATGATTCCATCTAGGTGATTGTTGATCGTCTGACCAAGATTGCTCACTTTGTACCAGTTAAGACCAACACCAATGCCGAAAAATTAGCAGATCTATATATTGAGCATATCCTTAGACTGCTTGGAGCTCCCTCTAGTATTGTATCTGATCGTGGTCCTCAATTTGTGTCCCGATTCTGGGAAGCTCTGCACAAGTCCATTGGAACCAAACTTGATTTCAGTACCGCTTACCACCCACAGACAGATGGACAGACAGAACGAGTAAATCAGATCTTAGAAGACATGCTTCGCGCTAGTGTACTGAACTATGGCTCTGATTGGGAGAAGTGCTTACCCTATGCAGAGTTCTCTTACAACAACAGCTACCAAGCCAGTATCAAGATGTCGCCGTTTGAAGCTCTGTATGGCAGACCTTGTAAGACACCTTTGATGTGGTCTCAACCGGGAGAAAGATCGTTCTTTGACTCCGCCAAGATTCAAGATGCCGAAGAAGGAGTTGCTCAAGTGAAGGAGAACTTGAGAATTGCTCAAAGTCGATACAAGAGCTATGCTGACAAAAGGAGAAGAGAACTTGAGTTCAATGTGGGGGACTTCGTCTATCTCAAGGTATCCCCACTATGTGGAACTATCAGATTCCATGTGAAGGGAAAGCTTGCCCCTAGATTTGTTGGCCCATACAAGATTTGCAAGAGGATTGGAAAGCTCACCTACGAACTTGAGCTACCCGAGGAATTGATGGGTGTACATCCCATATTCCATGTCTCATAGCTACGCAAGTGTTCGAGAGTACCCGATGAAGTAGTTCCAACTGATACACTTGACATTCAAGATACACTTGAGTATAAAGAACATCCTATCAGAATTCTGGGCAGAGATACCAAAGAGACCCGTAGCAAGACTATTCCTATGTGCAAGATCCAATGGAGCAATCACATAGAGAGAGAATCAACATGGGAAAAAGAGTCTGACCTCCGGCTACACTATCCTTATCTTTTCAAAGAGTACGTTACGCTATAATCTCGGGGACGAGATTCTGTTAAGGGGGTAGGACTGTAACAACCCAAAAATCCACACACAAAAAATCACAACTACAAAATTTTTCTTAAAAACCTCCATGTGATGATGAGTGACATTGTAGGAGCCAACCCTAAGTGTTGCATTAGAAGTAACCCAACTAGACAATTTCATGAGCATGGCATGTCATTTGTTATCAAGTGTATTTAATTACTGACAAATGAAACATAGCTCACATTGTCAACTCAAATAGTGATTTGGATTTTCATTTATTTTATGCCATGCCTAAAAACTCCTTTAAAGAAAACACCATGAAGAAATTATGACTCAAACCAAAGGATAAATATTTAAAAAGGAAAAACTAATCCTATTTATTGTATAACAAAACCACCCCATTTTTGTTATACAAAATAGCTAAATAAATTCCTAATATATGAAAGAGAATGAAGTGGGCCACATATCCAAAGACTCCAATGAATAAGGTGCACCAAATTAGAATTCAAATTTCAAACCAAATTTAAATTCAAACAAAGGAGAGGAAAAAGAAAATAGAAAACAGAAAAGAAAAGAAAAAGGGGAGAAGGACACGCTGCCCAGCTTCTCGGCCCGCCAGCACAGCCCCGCCAGCGTGCAGCAAGCTGGCCCAACACGCGCAGGCCCAGTGGCCAGCCCCACACGCCGCTCACGCCACGCGCCTCCCCGCCTTCGCTCGCTGTCGCTGCCACTAGGCCCCGCACGTCAGCCGTGCGCTGCTCACCCACGCGCCCCTTTCTCTTCGCCCACAGTCGCTGCCAATGGACCCCGCATGATAGCCCTCCCCTGCTCATCTTCCTCGCGCTCACGCTCAACCGCCAGCCGATCGGAGGCTGACAGCGATGGCAGAGCGGGCCAGGGGATCACGCCCGGACCATGGCCTTGCCCCCCTTGGTGCCGCGCCCACGCAAACTCCGTGCCAACCACCCACGCCCCGCGATGCCGCTCGATGCGCTCGACGCAATCCCCAGCCGTCCGCCTTGGAGCTCGGTGCTCTGGCTATAAAGCCACGGCCTCGGTTGCCCTAGTGATCGTCCCATCGCCCGCCACCACTTGGTGGCCATCCACTGCGTGCCCGAACCAAGGGAGGAGGGAGAAAGGGGAAGGAGAGGGGGAAGTGCCGAAGCCGCTGCGGAGGGGGAGGAGATCGCCGGAGCCGAAGACGATGCCGTCGTCTTCATCACTGACGCGGGCAACGCGGCACTGCATGGCTTCCGGAGCTACACGGCAGCAACTCTCCACCGCGTCACCATCCAATCTTCAACACCACCAACGGTGAGCCTCCCGATCTCCCCCTTGCCGCCGCCGGACATCACATTGTCAGCCATGGCGCTCCACCCCGGGAGTGCGAAGGCCAGGGCCATCTTCGGTCCGTGAGAACACATGCACCCACGCGCACACCCGTGACCACACCGTGACCACCCCACCGGAGCCCTGTAGCGCACCCGCATGCCTCGCCGTCGTCTTCATGATCGCCGTGGCCGCCGGGGAGCCCCTAACGGCCACCTTGAAACCGAAGCCCCGCCTTGAGCCCTGGATGCTTTCGCCGTGCACCCACGGATCCGCTGACGCCCCTGTCTGCCCAGTCGAGCCACCGGAGAGCCTACAAATGCGACCTCGCCACCGGCGAGCACTGCCGAGCCACCGTTCGCCGTGGCCAGGGCCTTGGTGAGCCCCGGCCGCCACCTAGACCCCACCATTGTAGTCGCCGTAGCCTGGGGTAGCCTTTCCCCTCCCCAATTGGGCACCAGCACCGCCACGAAGGCTCACAGCCAGCTCGCTGCCAGCAGGAGCACCACCGTGGGAGAAAAATAGGGGAACACCCCCTCGCCGGCCACCCGCACGTAAACCTGGTGCACGTGAACCACAGACAGAGAAGAGAGGGGTGGACGTAGCTCACCGGAAGAAGACGCGGTCCACCGTAGACCGGCGCATCCGTCCATCGTGGACCGTGAACCACGGCCCAGTGGAGGCCCATGGCCGTGACGTGGCTGCGCCACAGCACGCCACGTGTCCGGCCCGGCCCAGACCGGCCCAATCCGAAGCCCGTTTGAGACCCGGTCGTATTGACCGTCGACTGGACCCACACGTCAGGCGCTGACGTCATGCTGACGTCACACGGGACCCACATGTCAGAAGCGCACACAGCCAGGGTGATGTCATGCTGACGTCACGATGACATCAGCTGCTGACGTCAGCAGCCAGGACCCACATGTCAGAGACCATGACCGATGACCATTGACTATTGACCGTTGACCCGCCATTGACTTGACCGGACCCACCTGTCAGTGACCCAATAGCCTCTGGCCCCACATGTCAGAACTGACGACGTCGATGATGTCATGCTGACGTCAGCTGGGCCCACCTGTCAGTACCAGAACCATGATGATGATGTCATGCTGACGTCAGCATGCCACATGGACCAGCCACAGCATGACACGCGTCAGCCCAGGATTAATTCAGCTCTTTTTCCATTTTCAGAAAAGATTTAAAATTCAGAAATTCATAACTAATTCATACGACCTCAGAAAAATATGAAACCAGGACCAAAATTCATCTAAAATAGAGCTCTACGCAATGAGCCCATGTTTGAGTGCATTTGGCTCTTTTGAATTTCCATTGTTTCTTTGTGCTATTCTATAGACGTCGCTAACGCGACTATAATGCGATCGTTGCAGACTCGGAGGAGAACCTGACGGACGAGGATCGTGAGTACCGCGAGGAATACGGAGACGACTACACTGAAGGTGCCACATCCCACCCAACCTCGTAGTACCTATTACGCATGGCTAATATAGAACTGCTATTGCTTTACCTTATTGTTATGATCACACTATGATAGGACTTGCATAGTAGTATGCTTTCTTGATGGCCTTTACCTTGACGCAACCCTACCCCTGCTCACCCAGCTGTTAGGATAGTCACACGCTTGCTACTATACTTCATTGCTTATTACTTCTACTACGCTTGCACTACATTGATGCGTGGTGGAAACTGGTGTTATCTGGATTATGGGGAGAGTGCTGCGTGTGTGACTTGGGTGCGTGGAGGGAGAGGGTTGTGTTGACCAAGTTGGAGTATACGATGAGCCTAGGGCAAGTCATGCCATGGGGTGCTACCTGGGCACCCCTGGAATGGATACCTGTGGTGGGTAAATGGTATAAGAGGTGGCCCTGGGTATGAACCTGTGATGGGAGGAGCCCAGGGTGGAGGTGCTGTGGTGGCATGGTAAATGGAAACCCTGATGAAGACATTTTGGCTTGGTCAACCCTAAGGACTTACTAGTACCCAGATTCACCGGGAAGCCTTACGTACCACTCGCCCTATATGGTGCGGGACGGCCGGACTACTTGGTAGGATATTGCCACTACTGCTAGGTTGATAGCGGACAGTGAGAGGGAGGTACGGGGTGCGGAGGATCCCCCCCCCACAACCTTCCAAGACTTCATGGAGACCTTGTGGACCTGGCTCATGACTCACAGTTTCAGCCACCCTAGACTAGACTTAGGGTGTACCAGGGCTGAATGGTAGAGTGGCATTATCCTAGGCTTGCAAACGGCTGGAATCAGCCTAGTTGACGA
This sequence comes from Miscanthus floridulus, assembly GCF_019320115.1. Lineage (NCBI taxonomy): Eukaryota > Viridiplantae > Streptophyta > Magnoliopsida > Poales > Poaceae > Miscanthus > Miscanthus floridulus. The sequence goes on along the minus strand of NC_089588.1, from coordinate 105,146,528 downwards.
TGGTCAGCGAGGAAGGCGGATCTTGTGGTTATGTAAAACCTCTGTAGAGTGTATGGTTGATCATTCGATACATGTGCCAATTTGTTGGCTATGGACCTTTCCTAGGTTTCGCTTAAATTAGATAGAGAGATGAGTCCTTCTTTTCTCCCCCCTAGAAGTGAGTGTTCGGACGTAGCCAAGGGCTACGGGCTTTGAGACAGTGCCGAGAGGGAGTTGGTCTGTCGACTGAGCGATGGTATGGTTATGGTATGGTGATGGTGTGGAGATGGTGGTATGTCGATCCCAGGATCGAAACCTGGCTCTGGAAAGGGAATGTGATGGAATGTGTGAGAGAATGGTGTTAAAACTTGACCAACTGTTATTATATACTTGACATGCTACTGCATAGGAAACCCCAGCCTTATAGGTTCCTTTGATTATATCCAACTTGCATCCAATTTCCACAAAGCAATGCTCATAGGGTTGGGAGTGGCCAGTACAAATCGTACTGATAAATTTTGGCACACAGGTTCTGCTGAGGAGTATAGCTCCGAGGAGTTTGACGGATGAGGGGTTCGTGCCTACGCTCGAGTTTTGGCGATCTTATCTTCAAGCTGTTCTGGGTGAATGCTACTTTTGATTCCGCCAATGCGGCGATGTAATAATTTACGTAATTCCGCACTATTTGTACTCTAATTATATCGCTGTATGGATGTGATATTCGACTGGAATTTGGGGTAATATGATCTACCACGGTCTTATTACACTTCGACTCGGTGGATTTCCCTTCGTGGAAATCGGGGTTGTTTCAAGTACGACTAGAGCGGCGTAACTGTGGCTGAGGTGCTTGCTCTATCTCCTCTGTCTGCTCTGCCTGCTCAGTCTACTGGGTGCCCTCTGACTACTCTACTGGCTGTGCATGCTATTGTGGCTCCCCCTGAGGCTGAGTCTCCTCCAAAACAACACGTCGTCCCTCAAGCATGATAGACCTAGCTGGAATACCATGACGACGCTCAACCCCCCTAACGGTGGCTCCCTAAGATGGTGAAAGCTAGTCTGCTATGCGGACACCACTCCGAGCACCTTCTCTCTCTACACGCTCTGCGATGGCTACAACTGCTGCTGCTCTCTCAGTATCAGCATCTGGATACTTACGCTTCTTCATTGCAAGCTTCTTTGCCTTGCCTTTCACCTCAGCAGGCAGGTGAGGCGGAGGCCTCGGATCCTCATCACCGGGACCACCTCTGGCATTCTTAACACATGCCATTGCTGGAGCTGAAAAGAACTGCTGCCTCGGACAAGAATCAACTATCACTGACACTTCCGAGGTATGGCCTCGATCCATACTCGTGGGCGTGGCCCCGAGTTGACTGTCAACTGCCAAAGTGACCTCAAAAACACTAACTCGCTACACGATAGAATAGATAAGATATATGAATAATTACAATATACATCTAGAGATATGAAACCCTAAGAAGCAAGCATTAGATACGAAATTAGAGGCGATGGCTTGCTACCTGACGAACCGGGAAACCGAAGAGCAGAGGAACGAAACACGGGGAACCACCGGGGATCACCTAGGGTTAGGGTTCCAATGCGGCGGTAGATCAACGCAATGTAGGCATGGCGATGGAGGTGCTGGTGATGGCAGCTTGGGCACCGACGATGCTTAGGCGGCGGCATTGATGTGGGCCCTACGGCGCGGAGCAGAGACACGGGCGCGTGGCTATGGTGCTGGCGGCGCTAGGGCACGAGCACGCAGGCGGCAATGCGGGATTGCTGTGAGTAAGACGCGGCGCAGGCATGGGAGCGTGCGGCGGCTTGGGAGTGGCGTGGGCAGACGGCGCAGAGAGGGCGTGGCGGCTGTGGTGGTGGCGCGGCACGACTGTGTAGCAGCGGGGGTGTGCGAGGTCGGCGCGGGTGCGGATTCGATGGCTAGGGCATGGGTGATGTCGGCGGAATCGCGGTGCGGAGATGGATGCGGGCTTAGGTCAAACGGCAGCGCGATTAAATGATGGCCCCCACATGACGAATAAGGAAAGGAGAAAGATTCCTGGAACCGCATGATTTCTACTAACCGGACGCTCCGGTGGCAATGATCGGACGCTGCCACTTAGAGTTCGATCGACTACAGAGAGGTCCAAATCCCCTCAAGTCACGACCGGACGCATCTGGTTGTCCTTGGCCGGACACAGCCAGATGCAGGATCACCAACTGACCAGACATAGGAAAGGTACCGTTTCAGCGTCCGGTCACTCTTGTGCAGCAACGGTTCACCTCCTGTGAACTGATCTAGTTGCTTGTCAAGTTTGATCCAAGGTTAAGCTTCTTCACACGCTTTTCGGCGGTTATCTTAACCATGTGAGACAAGCCCTAAATGCATTACCAAAAAGTAAACATGTTGTATATTACAATGCAATGCAAGGGACAACACAAGCTCATTTTCTAGTGAAGTTACTAAAATCAAGCACATTGAGCTCATTCCTCAACCGACAAAATGTAGCCTCATCTAGCGGTTTAGTGAAGATATCCGCCAATTGATCCTCGGTCCTTACACCTTCTAGTGAAATATCATTCTTAGACACATGATCTCTAAGAAAGTGATGGCGGATATCTATGTGCTTGGTGCAAGAGTGTTGAACCAGATTATTAGCAAGCTTTACCACACTCTCATTGTCACACAAAAGAGGTACCTTTTCTAGAACTATACCATAGTCTAGCAAAGTTTGTTTCATGTAAAGTATTTGTGCACAACAAGCACCCGTGGCAATGTATTCCGCTTCGGTGGTGGACAGAGCCACACTATTTTGCTTTTTGGAGGACCAAGACACAAGTGATCTACCAAGCAAATGGCACCCTCTGGATTGCTTTTCCTATCAACTTTGCAACCGGCATAATTCGAATCGGAATAGCCAACTAATTGAAATCTAGCTTCTTTGGGATACCAAAGACCAATGCTTGGTGTGTGCTTAAGGTACCTAAGGATTTGTTTAACGGCTACCAAATGAGCTTCCTTAGGATTAGCTTGAAATCTAGCACACATACACACACTAAACATGATGTCGGGCCTAGATGCGGTTAAATATAACAAGCTACCAATCATAGAGTGGTAGAGAGTTTGATCAACCGTTTTACCTCCCTCATCTAGGTCGAGATGTCCATTAGATGGCATTGGTGTCTTGATTGGCTTACATTCATCCATATTGAACCTCTTGAGAAGATCCTTGGTATACTTTTCTTGAGAGATGAAAATCCCTTCTCTCATTTGCTTGACTTGAAAACCAAGAAAGAATGTAAGCTCTCCAATCATTGACATCTCAAACTCCTTCGACATCAATTCAACAAACTCTTTGCAAGAATCTTCATTTGATGATCCAAATATGATATCATCAACATACACGTGACAAATGAAGATCTCTCCATCAAGCTTCTTGGTGAATAGTGTGGTGTCGACCTTCCCAATGGTGAAGCCCTTCTCAATGAGGAAATCCCAAAGGCGTTCATACCAAGCTCTTGGGGCTTGCTTAAGCCCATATAACGCCTTGGACAACCTATAAACATGATTATGATATCTAGGGTCTTCAAACCCGGGAGGTTGATTAACATAGACTAGTTCATTTATGAAACCATTTAAAAATGCACTTTTGACATCCATTTGATATAGTTTCATTTCATGATGCGATGCATATGCAAGGAGGATACGAATGGTTTCAAGTCTTGCAACCAGTGCAAAGGTCTCTCCAAAATCCAACCCTTCAACTTGAGAGAACCCCTTTGCAACTAGTCTTACCTTGTTCCTCACAACAATGCCTTGATCATCTTGCTTGTTGCGGAACACCCACTTTGTTCCAATGACTCTTGCACCTTGTGGTCGCTCTTCAAGAGTCCAAACTTCATTGCGAGTGAAGTTGTTCAACTCTTCATGCATGGCATTTATCCAATCCAAATCTTGAAGAGCTTCTTCTACATTCTTAGGTTCAACACAAGAGACAAAAGAGTGATGTTCAATAAAGGAAGCAAGTTTTTGAGATTGAGTCATTACACCCTTTGAAGGACTCCCTATGATGAGATCTTGTGGATGAGCTTGTAGTAGAGGTGAATTTCTTCTATCAACCACTTGAGGGGGAGGTTGTGGAGCATCAACAACTTGAGCTTGTACCACCATTTGATCATGGGAGACATGAGTATCTTCATTTTCTACTCTCCCATCTTTATCACCATCTTGTGGCACATTTGATGAAGAAGGTGGATCAACCACTTGTACATCATCTTCATCATCTTTAGGCTTGATGTCTCCAACCAGAATGTTCTTCATAGCCTCCCTCAATGGTTCATCACCTACATCATCAAGATTCTCATGTGCTCCTTGGGAGCCGTTAGATTCATCAAATTCCACATCATATGTTTCTTCAACCAAGCCAGTGACATGATTAAATACTCGATGTGCTTTGGACTTTGATGAGTAACCAACAAGAAAACCAATATCACATCTTTGAAACTTCCCTAGGTGTTGCCACTTCTTGTAGATGTAGCATTTGCAACCAAACACCCGGAAGAATGAGACGTCCGGCTTCTTCCCATTGAGCAACTCATAAGGTGTCTTGCCAAGAAACTTTTGAAGGAATAGGCAGTTGGATGCATAACATGCGGTGTTGATAGCTTCCGCCCATTGAGCTTCAGGTGTGTTGTACTCATCAAGCATTGTTCTTGCTAGAGTGATAAGTGTCCGGTTCTTTCTCTCAACTACACCATTTTGTTGAGGAGTATATGTTGTGGAGACCTCATGCTTGATCCCAACTTCATCACAATAAGCTTCAATGTTTGTGTTGTCAAACTCTTTTCCATTATCACTTCTAATCTTCTTGAGCTTCACTTCAAACTCATTTTGTGCTCTCTTGGCAAACTTCTTAAAAAACATGATGCCACTTTGGTTTTGTCATGAAGGAAGAACACCCATGTATATCTTGAGTAGTCATCAACAATCACAAGACAATAAAGATTTCCTCCCAAACTCTTGTATGTTGTTGGTCCAAATAAGTCCATGTGAAGGAGCTCTAGCACTCTTGTTGTTGACATGAAAGCTTTTGTAGGACGAGTGTTTGCAACTTGCTTGCCGGCTTGACATGCACTACAAGGCTTATCCTTCTCAAATTTCACATCCTTCAACCCTCTCACCAATTCATTCTTCATAAGCTTCCTGAGTGAACTCATCCCAACATGAGCAAGTCTTCTATGCCATAGCCACCCAAGTGATGTTTTGGTGAATAGGCTTGTCTTCAAGTTAGCATCTTCGGATGTGAAATCCACTAGATATAGGTTGTTGTACCTAAATCCCTTGAGTATAACTTGATCATCATGTTTCTTAGAAACAACCACTTCCTTCTCGGTAAACAAGCATTGAAAGTCAAGATCACACAATTGTCCAATGGATAGCAAGTTAAAACTCAATGAAGCAACATATAGAACATTTGAGATTGAATGATCATTTGATATTGCCACTTTGTCCAATCCTTTGACTTTGCCCTTTGAATTATCTCCAAATGTAATTCTTTCTTGGCCATCTACTTCTCTGTCTAGTGAGGTGAATATACGAGGATCACCGGTCATATGTTGTGTGCAACCACTATCAATTACCCAATAACTTTCACCGGTCTTGTAGTTCACCTACACACAAGAGATCAAGCTTGTTTAGGGACCCAAACTTGTTGATGGCCCTTGACTTTCTCAACAAGTGACTTTGCAACCCAAATCTTCTTAGGCCTATTCTTGTTGGGAGATCCTAAGAACATAACTTTCATTTTTCCATTAGAGTCCTTTCTAAGCATGTAATGAGCATTGAAAGCAAAGGGTCTAGCATGCTTGGGCAAGGGTTGTGGTGGAGGAGTTTGACACTCATGGGTAAAGTGACCTTCTTGTCCACACTCAAAACACCTCTTTGGCTTTGGCTTTGACTTGTTGTTGTTGTTGAGCTTGAGCCTTCTTCTCTTGATTTGCCAAGTATCCAATTCCACTTCTATCCACCTTCATGACGGTGTTCATGAGTAGCTCACTTTGAAGATGTTGACCTCTTGTGAATTTGCTCAACCCGGTCTTGAGATGTTCTTTTTCTAGCTTGAGCTTCTTGTTCTCTTCTTTGAGCTCATCGTGATTTTTCTCCTTCTTGAGTCTCTTGTTCTCTTCTTTGAGCTTCTCATTTTCAAGAATTAGATCACTATCATGGTCAAGGTTCTCTATCACAATAGTGTTTGTGGTTGATAGCTTTTCAAGATCTTTCTTTAGCTTCTCATTCTCATTCTTGATCTTGACATATTCATCATAGTTATCGGACTCAACCACTTGCTTGCCTTTGCTACTAGAACCTTGCTCAATGCTCTCAATAATCAAATCATCACATGATGTAGCTATATCAATCTTAACAACATCGTTAGTAGCATCATGTGGCTCATTGGATAAAAACTCATGAGAGATAACAAGATTATCATGATTAACCTTGAGGTTGGTATACTCTTCTTTTAGCATGTTGTAGCTAGTGATGAGCTCATTATGTATCCCTTCAAGTTTATCATGTTTTTCTTTAAGCTCTTTCTTAGAAGATTTGGGCCCCTTGAGTTTGGATGACATAGCATCATTTGCTTCTCTAAGCTCAACACTAGCCTTTTCCGCTATGTCACATTTAGCTAAAAGAGAGTCCTTCTTAAGTGCTAGCTTTTCATTCTTAGCTCTTGACTTTCTAATGATCTTAGTGTATTGATTTACCAATTTAACAAGATCATCATATGAAGGTGATTCAAATTCATCATCAACACTATCACTATCATCATTGCTAGCATGTTCATCACCACTACTTTCATCATCATTTGATACCTTTCGTTCACCCTTGGCCATAAGGCATAGGTGTGTAGAGGATGATGGCGGTGGTGTTGGTGAAGACGATGAAGAGTCAATCACAATGGCAGCCACCTTCTCATTCTCACTATCATCATCGGATGAGCAACTTGATGAATCAATATCTATGAGCCAATCACCGACGATGTATGCCTTGCCATTCTGCTTGTTCTTGTGGAAGTCCTTGCCATCCTTTTTCTTGTATGGCTTATTTTTCTTCTTCTCATCTTCATCTTCATTACTTGAGTCATCTTTCTTGCCCTTGTACTTCTTCTTGTACTTGTCTTTCTTTGTCTTGGGGCATTGATGAGCTAGATGACCAAGTTCTCCACAATTATAGCAATCCATTTCAGAGATTGGCTTTCTTCTATTGCTAGTGAAGAACTTCTTTTTCTTGCCATCAAACTTGACACCGTTCTTGTTGAGCTTCTTTAGCATCTTGGCGGTTCTTCTCACCATGAGAGCAAGACTTGCATCATCAATTTCATCATCACTTGAGCTCTCATATTCAATTCTTGCTTTGCCCTTCTCTTGGCTAGCCTTGAATGCCAAGTTTTTGTCTTTCTTCTTGGTAGAGGATGAGCCATCTTGTGGTGTGATGTGCATGTACATCTCATGAGCGTTGATCTTTCCCAAGATTTGAGTTGGTGTAGCAGTGGAAAGATCGCCTTGATGAAGCACGGTCACAATATGCCCATATTTGTCAATGGGGAGGACACTCAAGATTTTTCTTACAACATCGGATGGTTGCATTTGTGTAAGTCCAAGCCCATTGACTTCCTCTACAAGAACATTTAAGCGTGAGTACATCTCATTAGCACTTTCTTTAGGAAGCATCTCGAAAGAATTAAGCTTTTTCATGATAAGATGATAGCGTTCCTCACGCTTGCTCTTTGTTCCCTCATGGAGTGCACAAATGTCCGACCATAGTGCATGGGTGTCCTTGTGGTTCCTCACACGGTTAAACACATCTTTGCAAAGGCCTCTAAAGATGGTGTTTCTAGCCTTTGCATTCCATTTTTCTTAATTCACTTCATCGCCATGAAGGTGCGTGGGATCCCTAGGTTTTGGAAAACCTTGAGGGGCAGCTCTAAGAATTCCAACATCTAGAGCTTCTAAATATGCCTCCATACGGATTTTCCAATAAGAAAAATCATCTCCCTCAAAGATAGGAGGAGGTCCATCCCCGTGGGACATCTTTCTCTAGGCGTTAAGCCTAAATTCGTGAGCACAAGGCTCCGATACCAATCGAAAGGATCAAGATGCCCAAGAGGGGGGGTGAATTGGGCTAATTCTAAAATTCTTTGCAATAAATAAACCCTACACTTAACCCACTTCACCCCTTGTGCCTAGAATGTGAAGCTATTGATCTACCGCACAAAAGTTTAGCACCCTAAGTTCCAATCGTACTCAAGCATGGCAATTCTAAGAATGTAAAGACAAGAATTGAATTGCTCAAATGTAAATGCTTAAAGTAAAGAGAGGAGAAGGAACACGGCGATGTTTTGCTGAGGTATCGGAGAGTCGCCACTCCCCACTAGTCCTCATTGGAGCACCCGTGCAAGAGTGTAGCTCCCCCTTGATCCGCGCAAGGATCAAGTGCTCTCTACGGGTTGATTCTTTGACACTCCGTCGCGGTGAATCACCCACAACCACTCACAACTTGAGTTGGGTCATCCACAAGCTCCACCGGATGATCACCAAACTCCCAATCGCCACCAAGCCATCTAGGTGATGGCGATCACCAAGAGTAACAAGCACAAACTCTCACTTGACCACAACAAGCCTAATGAGATGGGTGGATGCACACTTGCTACTCTCCTTGCACTAATGAGGCCTTAATCTTGGATTCTCAAATCTCAATCACCTCACTAGGCTCTTGCTCTTCTAAGCACTCTCAAGGGTGTTTCTCAGCTGTTGAAATGGGCAAGAGACCTCCCTTGGATGAATAGAGGAAGTATTTATACCCCCTCATTCAAAACAAACCGTTAGGAGGTTGAGACAACACCCTGCAGGGTGACTGGACGCTCCGGTCAGTTCTCCCCGCCATAGAGCCATTAAGTTGTGACCGGACTCTGACCAGCGTTCAGTCAGCACTGACCGGATGCGTTCGGTCACAAAAACTGCTCTCTGGAACTTTACTGATGTTGACCGGACGCTGACGCCCAGAGTCCGGTCATTTTGCTGTTCAGCATCCGGTCAGTAACCGAAATCTGACCAACGTCCGGTCAGCACTGACCGGACGCGTCCGATCAGGATTCTCCCTCTCTGGAACCTTACTAGAGTTAACCGAACTCTGGCACCCAGCGTTTGGTCACTTTTCACTCAGCGTCCGGTCGCAACCAAGCGACTTCTGCTTGATCAAATGAACTGACCGGACTCTACTGCCAGCGTCCGGTCACACCGGGACCAATGTCCGGTCAACATTTGACCCTCCATTCACTTCCAACTCGAAATCATATGTGAATGAAGTTTGCTCCAATTGATGTTAGGTCCACTCCGGAGCTACCTAGTGCTAGATTTGACAAGTGTGCACCACACCTAACCAACTAGACTCATCTAGGTCAAACTACTAGTCCATACCCCCCTTAATAGGACGACCAAAGGAAAAATAAAGTCCTAAACTACTCTAAGTGTCCCTTCAACACCAAACAACACTTACAACTAGTCCATCCTTAACCCTGTTGTCCATCCTTTGAAAACCGAAATGATTTCCATCGTAGGGGCATGACAACCATGATTGCCCAATCAATTGCCATTACCACACTACTACACAAACTTTAACCGCGGCGGGCGTTTTCGGTTTTCCGCGGCGGGCAAAGCCGTCCGCCGTGGCCTAGAGGCCACGGTAAATCGTGGCTTAACCGCGGCGGGCGGCCTTGCCCGCCGCGGTTAATGTTTTTAAAAAACAAAAAAAAACCCAAGAGCCCGCCAACGAGCCCATTCTCAACCCACCGGCGAGCCCGTTTCCAACCCAATAGTCCGAAACCCTAGCGCCACCGGGATCCGATGCGAGCTCGCCTTGAGCTCCACCTCGCCGGATCCACCGTCGATAGGCCCACCGGCCGTCGGGAGAGGGGCGCCAGATGTGGATTTACGCCGTGGAGCCACCGGTGGCCGGATCGACGCCGTGGAGCCGCTGGTGGCCGGATCGACGCTGTGGAGCCGCCGGGTCCGGATCCACCCTCGCCGGGGCCGGATACGCCCTCGCCGGGGCAGATCCACCGCCATGGCTGTCGCAGGAGGCGGATCGAGACGACGCCGCGCCGCTGTAGCCTGGTGGAGGACGGGCCGCCGCGACAACCTCCGCCCGCGCGAGCCGCCTCAATGCGCCATCCTCCCTCCATGCGAGCCACGCCACGGCGCCGCCCTCCTCCGCGCGAGCCACGCCACGGCACCGCCCTTTGCCCGCGCAAGCAGCGCCACCGCATCGCCCTCCGCCCGCGCGAGCCACGCCACCACGGCTGAGAAGAGCGCCGCCGCCGCCGGGAGAGATAGAGGATGCAGCGCGTGGGAAGGGAGTGCGGCCGCGTATGAGAAGAGTGAGAGGGAGGGCGAGGGGGTGAGAGGAGTGAAAGGGAACCCTAAGTGCTGGCTTATACCGTGGCGGCCTTTTAGTGTGCCCGCCACGGTACATCGATTTACCGTGGCGGACGCGTTAAGATGTCCGCTGCGGTAAATGGGGATTTACCGCAGCGGGCAAATAAGGTTGCCCGGTGCAGTAAATCATTTACCGCAACGGGCGTCTCAGTGGCCGCCGGCCACCGAATTACCGTGGTGGGCAAAAACAGTGCCCGCCACGGAGGCCAATTATGCAACGCTGCGCAAGTTCATTTCTGTAGTAGTGCCATGACCTAACTTAATTGCCTCTGTAAAACACACGTTAGTCATAGTAATCTCGTATTGTCATTAATCATCGAAACCCAACTAGGGGCCTTGATGCTTTCAACCCACAATCCCAATATTACTCACCTCCTGAAAGTAGCAAAAAGTAACACCTAGATATTTATCTAAAATCCCCACATCTGCTATTGTAAAAAATAGTCTAAAGTAGCCCCAAATATTCATTTAAACTCCGTATGTTATTATGAAAATAACCTAAGTAAATTTGAATACAAGTTACATAGCTACACCATTTTTGAAGCTAGTCTGTTGTGAAAACAATATACTATGAATTATTTATTATGTCTATTGTATTAGAAAAGAAATAAAGAGAAAAAAACACAATTCAGCATAAATAATTTTTAATAGTTAGCGGTATTAAACAAAATTTAATATTTTCATCCTCTTATGTTTCTTCTTCTTCTCTTTGTCTTTGTGGGGTTGTTTTCCTTTTTGGCTACCCTCTCACTAGCCTTTTGTTTGGTTTTTGTTTTCTTATGCTTATGTTTTCTAAGATTCTAACCTATCCGAGAGTACAAATTGTGGCCCCGGCCCTGCTTGTCGTGGTAACCTACCCATAACACTGGTACGCACAGCTGCGGGCTTGCCGTCAGCCTCGGGTTCTGCTTTTTGCTCCGAGCTTTCCAGCCAAGATTTCTACGTTTAGTCACCGTCGACTTTTGACTCCAGTTGGTCTTACGGATGAATAATTCTGGCCCATGTCTGACGCGTTCCTAGAGGTGTCTATGTATCAATTAATTCTGGCGGTCTCCGAGATGTGATACATGCATATGTCGACCTCAGTGCTTGTTGCCCTCTACTCCAAAGTCTTCAAAGTCTTCCTGTGTGCATATCACTCATGACAAATTTCCACGATGTCGCTCTCAAATATTGTACCACTCTTGTTGGTGTTGGTCACAGCCCTGCAACCTTTTTTCTCAAATAAACAGGAGGATTACATATCGTTACATTAAGAAGCTATCAATCCTACAGCTAGTTCAACCTCACCAGGTTCTGATTTCCTCTGCACTTGCAAAACTGATGAACAGGGACATTCTGACTCCTATATGTATTTATAGTATTTTGCTTTTCTTTCCTATTGAGCATGAAGGACAGTCGATTCTACAAGTTGCTTTGATCAATCCTAATGGCTGTACAGATGGTAAGTTCTGCAGTGGCCCAGACTGACCATCTCTGCTGCCATTAGGATTGATCAACAAGCAACCCCTGTAGAATCGGCTGTCCCTGTATGGGAAAGAAAGAAAACTATTCAATACGTGTATATGGGTCAGTTTAAAACCTAATATGATCGATCTTGTAAAGTTAAGTGCAGATGAAATGAAACCTGGCGTGGTTGAACACTTAAACTAGCTTTAGGTTCGCACCACCAAGAAGTCGTACCAGCAGTGGACACCACAGTAACACACACAAGAGTCTGTGAGTCTATCCTTCCCGGCGGCCATACACTACATATAGAGAGGTACTCCGTACTTCATTTGTTAGAGCGGCATCCTCAAGGAAATTTGTCAAGAGTGATGCACACGGGACTTTGAGTAGGGGGGCAAAGCAGTGAGAATGTGTCGGCCCCTCATTTTAAGGGTCCTAGGTGTATCTGTACTTGCGCCAGGATCACGTACAAGTACGCACAAGTTAACAGAATTGGCACACAGATATATAATGAAAAGTTCCGAGCTTTATTGATATCTAGAAAATAGGGTCTTACAACAGTGGCCCAAAGGGCATATTTATAGGTTACATTACTAGCGGAAGACTACTGCCGTGAAGCGGCATTTTATTACATCATTGTGGTCTGTAATACGATAGTGTTATACAGCATAGCGATATCCTAATCCACAGGCAAGCTCGAGTGCGGTCGAAACCCTAGCTTCGCTGTCTTCTTCCTACTATCGTAAACCTTGCGTAACTCCTAGTCCTCCTGGTGCGCTTCCTCCTCGGTGCCGAAGTCTGTGTGTCAACAACGGGTGAGTACATACGTACTCAGCATGCCCTAGCTAACAATAGGGTGGAAATAGAAGTGGTGTGGTGATCATAATTAAGGGTTGAGACCTAGCTGAGTATTACCATTCGCACTAGTTCCTAGGTTAGTGTCAAGTTGCATTACCAGTTCCATTACACATAAAAGTAAATCCAATCGTAGTATCCCATCCTAGCATCTGTTCATTCTAAGGACATGGCTATTCGAATAGGTTTAATGAACTCTGCAGAGGTGTACAAATTTCCCCACATGATAGGCGCAATCCCTTCCGTGATCAGCGGACAGAATAGGCCTAACGAAACCCCGTACCCGAAAGTACGTGACCTTAGATTTCCATATAACTCTACCACGACTTCTCAGGGGTTGGAAAACACACTAATCTCGGGAGGATACCTAATCGCCCCATCTCATTATCCCGGATGGTACCACATCATCCCATCATACAATCTCGGACGATACCAAACATCCCAACATAACAGTGCCGATGATACCTAATCATCATGATAAACAATAATATAGGCTCGAACGCGGCCAAAAATCCAAGGGCCTAACGTTCAAGATCACATAGCAACCACGTCAACCCGGCCACGAAAGATCACATAGCATCCGTGCCTTCTCCTGATATTCTGCTGCCTACACCGGCCTCCTAGTAGAAATTGTACTTCTATCTAACGAGGTGTGAGGTCAAGTCTACCCATATTAGATGTGTGGTTGTACGTAATATCTCACTAGGCGAGAGGGACTACGATCCGGTCCTTATGTGACCGAGGCGAGTATATCCCACAGGAACCCAATCCAGGCGATCCTGCCAAGATAACTTATCCCACATAAGTTACCTCCACTCGCCCCCTGTCGGGGTTTAGTTTCAGGTTGACAAGTTTTATGTTCCAGAAATTATTATCCCTAAGTTCATTCATATCATGGAGCTCGTAAAATAACAAGATAACCATTTATCTTAACATAAACCATATAATAATACCCGAGCTCATATTCTAGGATAATAATTAATCAAGTTTATGCATTTGATAATAATTAAAGCACGGTGGTAGGCACGTCTCCGTAGTCCGGGTCCTCTTTCTCCTAGTAGTCACCATCGTCTATCGGCGTAGCTATCGAATAAGACTACCGCCAAACATAAAATAAAAGGACAAAGCAAACATAGAACAATATGGTGGTACCAGGTGAAATGCATAGAGCTAGATTTTAGATGAATTTTAGAAGTGGGTTCATGCAAAACGGAGTTAAGATGCAAAAGTTATCTATTTTAGAAGTTTAACCTATAGTTAATTAACTAGGTGGAATTCTACATGTATTTTTGGTGCATGAAAATATGTGCAAACTACATGACTAATTTCCTTATTGCATCTAGTTTATATACAAATTTCCTGGGAATTTTTCTAAGTCAGGAAAATAGATTTCTAACACTCTGTGTATATTACCCGGGTGCACCTAGCATTTTCTATAGTGTACCCAGCGTTGTGTGTGTGGTGTGTGTGACTGACTGGTGGGGCCATGGTGATGACGTTGTTATGGCCACGGGCCCACTTGTTAGAAAAAGAGAGAGGGGAGAGGAGGGTAACGGTTGGGGACGGCTGTTACGGAAATGGTGTCACGTTCGGTCCCACTTGTAAGTGAAAGGGAGAGAGGGAGGGAGGCAACGGCGGCCAAACGGCTGCCGTCGCGGCGCCGGAGAATAGGGGAGGGGGCTCGGGTTCACCGGAGAGGTTCATGCCGATTAGGCTGAGCCTCGGTGCTGGTGGTGAGGTGGTGGACGAGGCTTGGGATGCCAAGCCGCGGCCGTTGGTGGTGATCTGGGTGCCGGGGAATGACTGTGGTGGCGGTGGCGGCTCGCTGGAGGAAACACGGCAGCGCCGAGCGGTGGACTTGGCCTTAGAGGCCCAAATCCGTCTAGTTAGCTACGTGTACGTGGGTGCGGGTGAGTGGCGAGTGCAATGGTCACACTGTGGTTCTTAGCTGAGCCCTGCCGGTGGCGATTGCCGGTCATGGTGGCCCGGCGGAGCGAGGTGCTCCATGGCAGCGTAACACAGAGCGAAAGACGATAATTTAGCTACAGCAGAAGGAAAAGGGGAGGCTCTAGGACTCACCTGCCTCACCAATTGGCTCGGTATGCAGCAGAGAAGGAGAAGGAGGGGAGCGGCTCCAAGGGTGACGGTAGCTCCCGATTTGGGGAAGACGAGACTAAGCTCGGAATGGAAGTGGAGAAGAGGAATGGAGGGGGAGATGGGGTGGTCTAGCTCCTAGCGGAGCTCAGAGTGAGGAGGGCGAGGTCGGAGCGTCACCAGCCGAGCCTAATTATAGGCCGGCAATGGCAGCTCGGCCGGCGAGATATTTTCTCACCGCGCGCTCCACCATTGCGCATGCTCGTGTTCAAAATGGCTAGGTCGGTTCGCCAAAGTGCGGCCTCATCCAACGCGCGGTAGGGTTTCTTGGTGGCTACCCAAAGTGGTGCTGGCGAGGAGCGGCCATGGCGCCGCATGTCGATGGTGGCACAGTGAGGGAGAGAGGGAAGGGGAGGAGCGTTTGAGGGGCCGAGGGGGTTCGTGAGAGTGCGGTCAGTTTTATGCACTCGGTGCTGGGCGGAGCGGGGCGTAGTGCCGGCGGTGAGGTCGAGGCGATGCCGCGGGACGCGGTGTTCCCGTCATCACGAGGTAGACGATGATGATGACAGGCGGGCTCTGTCCGTTAGCGAGTGAGAGAGTGGGGGAGGGCGCGGGCGCGTTGCGCGCTGGGCCGGGGCGTGGAGTCGGGCCGACCTGTTGCAGAGGGAAGGAAGAGGGAGGAGGGAAGGCTGCTACTACCGTGGGCCGAGAAAGGGTGGGAGGGAGGAATGAACCCAAGTGGCATTTTTCATTTTCCATTTCTTTTTCTATTTCCCAGATTTGCTATGCATTTGTTTGGATGATTTTTGAATTCAAATTTGAATATGGAAGTATGCAAGGTGTACCACCATATGTTCATCAAGCAAGCAAACAAGTGACCACACAATTCCACACATCACATTTTATTCATAAGTGAACCTATTTATATTAATCTAATATCTATGCTATTGGTATGTATTACTTCCTATGCAAAGTTTTTTAAAAAGTTCAAATTGTTAGTGATTTTTAAATTAGGTCAAAATTTAGGGTGTTACAGGACGTGAGGTTGTATGAACGCGTTAGGTGTTGGCACTGGGCAGCATGTGCCATCGTGCGCAAGAATTCGACGCAGCATGCACTGCGGGACCGAATAGTCAAGTCGATGGTGGATTGAACTTAGAAATTCTACAAGAGGGACAATGAAAGCTGTGACCACTGAGCCCATGATATACTTGTGGAGGCAAAGCAGAATTCGGAGATGACATCAGCTTTATACCAGTGTCCGGGGCTGGTTTACCATGGTACAATTGCAACAGATAATCAGCGGCACACAAATAGGGTAGATAGCTAGTTTTTTTTACTATATTTGTATATGGATTCAGCTTTATTTACTCATTTGATTTTAACATTATTTTCCTAACGTGCCGCATCAATGCATCATCAATTTATTCTATTTTATGATGAACTAGAAGATATCGTGCAGAAACAGGGATTGTGAATGATTTGGAGTAAGATTAGACTGCATATAATGATGTGAACAGCTAAATCTATGTTAGTGGATGATTTGTCACACTGACATGGATAACATAAATGCATGTGCTTGTAGTCTCACCACCTTTTTGAGATTTTTGTTAAAGTAGTTTACTTGCTGAGATTTTTATATCTCACCCCCTTTCTATCTTTCCAGGCACTCAAGTGGCTTTTGCTTTAATGGTGGGAATCTAGCAACACACTCAACACATCCATGTCAGCTTTTAGTGTAAAATCTCGTGTTGTATGATAATAATAATAGTACTAGAACATAGAGTCCTTGTTTATTGGTTAACTTTAACTTTGGCTTGTAGTTGTTGTTGGGAAGTTTTTCGATGCTTACCTGCTCATTAGAATTCTAGACTTTGTTCGATGCTTACCTGCTCATTAGGATACTATATCTTGTTGGTTGAGCTTTATTTATATCTCTGTATATGTTGTTGCTTCTGTGTTGCTCTTGTTTTAAGGGGAGATGCTGCCAAAATTGTTGTTGACCACTCTAGTTTCCAACTCTTGTGGTGGCATATCAGGTAGTGAGGTTTTGGGGTGTTACACCTAGCTTCTTGGAGCAGTCGGAGGCGGGCTCCCATATGTTGGCATGGTCGGGTGCAAGGTCCTAGGTGCTCGCTGATGCCACTTCAAACAAATTTTTGGTATAGTAAATGGGCTATTAAGGAGAAGAAAGAATGCTATAGATGCTTGTACCATGACAGGAGTGTGGACAACATAGAGAAGTACAAGGTGGCAAAGAAGACTGCAAAGCGAGCTGTAAGTGTGGCAAAGGGTAGAGCGTATGAGGATCTTTACCAACATTTGAGTACGAAGGAAGGAGAGCAGGACATTTATAGGATGGCTAGGGTTCATGAGAGAAAGACAAGGGACTTCAACCAAGTTAAGTGCATTAAGGATGAAAGGGAGCATCTCTTGGTGAAGGAGGATGAGATCCGACATCGATGGCAAGAGTATTTTGACAAATTGTTCAATGGTGAGAATATGGACACAACCTTTCAGTTGGATGACTCTTTTGATGACACCAATAGGTGCTTTGTGCAGAGAAGCTATGGGAGAGAGGTATAGAGCATCGCTTGAGAGCAATAACGCGGGTCTCTATGAACCAATTTGGTTTCATGCTCGGAAGGTCAACCATGGAAGCCATTTTCTTAAGAAGACAAGTTATGGAGCGATATAGGGAGAAGAAGAATGATCTACACGTGGTTTTTATTGACTTCGAGAAGGCTTATGATAAAATACCAAGGAATGTTATGTGGTGGGCTTTGGACAAACATAAAGTCCCAACGAAGTACGTCGGGCTCATTAAGGACATGTACAACAATGTTGTGACTAGTGTTCGAACAAGTGATAGAGACACGGATGACTTCCCGATTAGGATAGGACTACATCAAGAGTCAGCTTTGAGCCCTTATCTGTTTGCCTTAGTGATGGATGAGGTCACAAGGGACATACAAGGGGACATCTCTTGGTGTATGCTTTTTGTGGACGATGTGGTGCTAGTTGATCAAAGCCGGACAGGAGTGAATTAGAAACTAGAGTTATGGCAGGAGACTTAGGAGTCTAAAGGTTTTAGACTTAGTAGAACTAAAACTGAGTATATGAAATGTGACTTCGGCACTACTACTCAGGAGGAGGAAGATGTTGGTTTGGAAGGTCAAGTAGTGCATAGGAAGGAT
>NC_089588.1:104815914-104828369 GCF_019320115.1 Miscanthus floridulus | reverse complement strand
AAAGGTCATCATCATCCGGATCAGAGGCGACAACCTGTGGTGTATCATCTGGTTTAAAAAAAAAGGCGGTAGATGGCCGCACCTACACACACATCTGCCAGTTCCGGAATCTTTTTTGCATCAAGCACCGCCACCAAGATGCGGACCTGTCCTGTAGCACGGAGATGGATCATATCCACCTTTTGAGTGGTCCCAATGATAGATCCTACTGCCCACAAAGGAATAAAAGCACGGAGTGCTCTGGGGACCTTTGTCACTGTCACCCAAACCTGATCAAGCATCCGGGTCGGTTGCACATCATCAACAAACTTCTCGAAGAGTAATGACAAGAAGGCTGATTTCAGATGGGATTTCGATGCAAAAGAAGATGACAAGAAAGACAATCACAGATGGGATTTTGGCACAAAAGCGGATGACAAGAAGGCCGATTGCAGATGGGATTTCGATGCAAAACAAGATGAGAAGAAAGCCAATCGTAGGTGGGATTTTGCCACAAATGGAGATGACAAGAAGGCTGATTTCAGATGGGATTTCGATGCAAAAGAAGATGACAAGAAAGCTAACCACAGATGGGATTTTGCCGTAAAAGTGGATGAGAAGATGGCTGATTTCAGATGGGATTTTGATGCAAAACTAGGTGACACAAAAGCCAATCATAGGTGGGATTTTGCTACAAATGGAGATGACAAGAAGACTGATTTTAGATGGGATTTTGATGCAAAAGAAGGTGAAGAAAAAGCCAATCATAGATGGGATTTTGCCACAAAAGGAGATGACAAGAAGGTTGGTTTTAGATGGAATTTCGATGCAAAACAAGATGACAAGAAAGCTGACCATAGGTGGGATTTTGCCATAGATGGAGATGACAAGAAGGTTGATTTTAGATGGGATGTCGATGCAAAAGAAGATGACGAGAAAACCAATCATAGATGGGATTTTGCCACAAAAGCGGATGGCAAGAAAGCAGATTTCAGATGGGATTTCGACGCAAAACAAGAGGAAGGGAAATCCAACCATAGATGGGATTTTGCTACAAAAGGAGATAATGAGAAAGCTAATCATAGATGGGACTTAAATAATTTTCCTTCACTTCATATGGGTCGTCCTCATAAGAAAGGTATGATAGTTTAGTAATGTGATAACTATCATCAATCCTCTTGTGGTATATATATAAGCTTTCTAATGGTTTGCTTAGCAGAGGTACTTGAACACGTGCATGGCCATGGGCAGCATGGCACCGGACATAGCCATGGTCACTTCAACTTTGCAACCCTCCTGTTCACGGAAGACGCGTTGACGCCAGGGACCATGGTGAGCCCCTACATTGAGCCATCAGCGTCGCCCGTCCCCTTCCTACGTCGCGACGTCAGCGATTCCATCGCGCTGTCCACCAGCAACTTCTCCAGAATCATGTCGAAGTTTGGACCCATGGCGTCTACCCTCTCCATGGCGCCCCGCGACATGTGGTCCACGGTGCGCACCTGCGAGCACCCGCACGGGGTGGAGGGCGAGCAGCACGTGTGCGCCGCGTCCATCGAGTCGATGGTCGAGCTCGCGGCGTCGGTGCTCGGGACGCGCGACCTCCGGGCCTTCTCCTCCTCCGCCGACGTGCCCGCAGAGGGCGTCGCCTCGCCGCCGGGGAGCCCGCCGTACAAGGTGGCCGCGGTGAGGGCCGTCACCGCCCCGGGGCAGCCGGCGACCACCATGACGTGCCACAGCATGGAGTTCCCGTACGCGGTGTTCTACTGCCACGCCGTCAACCCCACCCGGGTGTATGAGGTGACGCTGACGCGGATCGCCTCGGAGGACGACGGCGCCGCCGCCACCAGCCCCAGCACGATGCGGGCGCTCGCGGTGTGCCACCTCGACACGTCGCGGTTCAGCCCCGACAACGCCTTCTTCGTGGCGCGGCGTCTCAAGCCTGGGGACGCGGCGGTGTGCCACTTCACCGGCAGGGGCGGCGTCGTCTGGGCGCCTGCCACCGCGTCAACAACACAGGAGGTTGGACAGGTCGCGGTCGCGGCGCAGTAGAGGCGGCGGCGAACGTATGGACACGCGCTGTCCGCCTGTCCCTTTCCCTGCCGAGTACGTGTAAGACGAGCTCGGTGACCAGCTTGTTATATATAGCAAGAATAAAATGTAAGGCCGGATCAGACGACGTGTAAGGCATGCGCATGCGTCGTACTAGCTCTCGTGTATATATGGGCTCTTATCAGCTATTTGTGTGTGCATGTACCTTATTATGTACCAGTGTGTTGCTACTACTTATATAATCACTTAATGTAACATGCATCTGTGCATGGTAAGTACGTCGTGTGAATTCTCTCGTTTTAGTTTTTGGTTTGAGTCGGACTTTGTCCCAGTTTTAAGCAGCAAGCAGTGGTGGAGCCAGTCAATTTCCCTAAGGCCCCGTTTGGATCATTGAAATTAAATTTATTTAAATAATCTTAATTTTGACTCATTAATTAAACCAATATGGTTGTATATAGATTATATTTGTATATTATTGTTAGCTATACGAGAGATATATTTATGTGTTGCATTTCTATCGTAGGAGAGCGAGTTGAAGAGCGTGTTATAAGTTGCAAACTAGAAACATAGCATGGTGATCTATAGAATTAATTTTCATCTCCCACCCTATGAATTTGATATATGCTTATAAATGAACTCTGGAAAGTGGTAGAATATCAAATTCCAATCCAAATAACCTAATTTATTATCTATATTTCAATTCCTCCAAATGAAAGGATCCAAACACCCCCTTATTGACAGAAACACACAAAGGAGACAGATACATCATCAGTGACAATAAAACATGAAGTCTTGCACACACCCACATCCCTGGCCGGCCGATCACAGACACACAAACCCTGTGATGATCAGTCCTATTTTAGCATTGCTATTTTCCTTCGTGGGCTCTACAAGGTACAAGCTGATCAAAGTTATACCTAGATGAGACGCAGCTAGCCAGGTGCGAAGCATTGTTCAACGTTCAGTTAAGTGGGTGGTTCAGCAGTAGTGATGCCGTGTGTTTAGCTCTATGTGGGTTTGCAGTCAAGAATTATTCAGACACTACGTGAAAAACGGTTTGTAGCAACGGGATAAATTTTTTATAGGGGCGGCTGGTGATGGAGCCGCCCCTACAGTGGCGTGCTCGGGAGCCCAGAGACCAGCCGCCCCTACAAATGGAACAGCAGGGGCGGCTGGTGATATGAGCCGCCCCTACAAATGGGTCTGATTTGTAGGGGCGCACTATACCACAGCCCAGATTCAGCGTCGGTCGGTGGGTCGTTATAAGCCGTTTCAGCGTCTTACGGTCGGTCGTTATAAACTTATAACGACACATATATGAGTCGTTGATACTGGCGACGTTAAAAACTTTTAACGTCGGACCGACTTTTAACGTCGGACCGTCTAACGATATGCAAAAGATATAACGACAGATCTTCTGACGTGGTTTATAAACTTATAACGACGCACCGCCTGATGATATATATTTATAGCGACCCACTGTCCATCACTATGCATACAAATAATTAACATATAATATTATGTGCTACTGTTTATATTTTAATCATACAATCAACAGTAGCATCTCATACATTCAAATAACACTGTCATGAAACACATAAGCTAGACCAGAAAGAGCTCACAAGTTATATTAAATCCATCATAATTTGTCATGCCATTTTACACACAATTCATGGCAAACAAAAGCTAAGATGAAACAAGTTTGGCCAAAATGGTAGACGTACTAGAGATACGGTTCCACAACCCATATCTCATAGTTTGCTTCCACACTTTACAAAATGATCCACCTCTAGTAAGTCCAAACAAATGTTTTCATCTATAGCTAGGATGTTCAAAACACGTCATCATGAGCACTTTGATCCAATCAGTGGCTGCACTCTACTTCCAGCTATTTCCTCCCACCACCTGTAAATAAAAGTTGAAATTCATAAAGAAAACTCAACCAAAAACTTCATAAAAGGCACCAGTCAGCTGGAGGCACAAGCACCCAGCACAAGGCAGCAAGCAGCACAATTGGTATTCATGGAATGAAAATTCATTTATGATGCATATTAATTTCAAATTTCATTTCACAGCCACCAGACAATACATTGACTATGGTTTCAACCTAGCAGGCACTATGCACACAGCCACAACATGGAGGGATCACATCTACTCAGGCATACAGCAGGGATCACATCTACTAAATAAAGGAATTGTTCTTCTGGAATTTAGAATTTCTGAAAATATTTAGATAAATAATAGCAGTTCTCCATATGACTCTTCTACAACATGGCAGCAATAGTTGTTTCTATAGAAATTGGTTTAGGTTATCACAGACCATCTGAAAATCAGCAAGATGCACACATAAAAGAAACATCGAAGCACCACTGCATGTTGGTTAGATCATGTCAGCATGCTTGGAAGGGGCACCAGTCACCAAGCACTAACATGTAGGAGGTACAACTATACTCTAGTTTTCCATTCACACAATCAGCATGCTTGCTAGATCATGTCATTTTGGGCAAAGTTTCAGATTGCTAGATCATGTCATTTTCATTTTCATATGTACAAAGGTTCATAGTTTCATGCAAGATGTATGATCTCCTAAATGACATGTAGATGGAAAAATTCAGAATAGCACACCTGTTCCATGGGATGATTTTTTAGTCTTGCTGACCTTGAGCTGTTAGAAATATCAACAATTAGAAAATCTGGGCACTCATTACATATGAAAACGACAAACAATGACAAGTGTTGTTTGTTACCCTGTTATATGGCCATGCAATTGACAGGTCCTTAGCATCAGCCATGTCTTGCACACCAGGATATGGACGAGGTACCTTTGCTTCCCTTTTCATCACATACCTGATAACAACTTCACAGTGTTTCCTTCCAAGAGTGTGGCCTGCACACATGGTGCTAGGATTTACTGAAATAACTATTCCCTTGGCCACAGGTTCATCTCTTTGGAGTGCATATAGTATAACTTCGTTGCCACACTGAAACAAACAATGTACTTATGAGAATTGTATTCATTAAAAAATCACCATTGGACTATAAGCAAAAAAAAATGAAAAACAATGAGAACATTACAAGGTCAGCATGTGAGATGCGATTTGCATCACCATTCCTTGATGGGGCTGCACCGTCAGGGCTAGACTGAGGGGACTGGACAACTGGGGCTGTAGGAATGGGGTTAGACTGAGGTGGCTGAACGTCTGTGGCTGTAGGAATGGGGCTAGAGTGAGGGCGCTGCATAAATGAGGCTGCAGGAAAGGTGTTGGGCTGCACAAATGGGGAGCTGCACGATCGGTGGGGCTGCTGGACTGGTGAGGCTAAGTTGGTCCTACGCACAAGCACATATTCATCATCTTCATCAGACTCATCCATAACCTCAACACCATCACCATCACTGTCACAGTTCCCATGGTTCACAGAAGGGGTGGGTTCTCCATGTAAATTCCATGTTCTGTACCCTTTTAGAAACCCATCACATATTAAGTGTTCGCGGATTTCACTAGCCTCTTTCCAGAAAGAGTTGGAACACTTTCTACAAGGACAAAGTATCTTGCTACCAACAGCTGCATTACTAAATGCAAAAGCTAAGAAACGGTTCACCCCCTGCAAATATGCCTTGCCATGCCTACATAAAAGTTTTATGTTAAATGCCCACTCTTGCTATGTATACCGCTTTCCGTATTTGCTATGTTACTGTATTTACCTAGCATCATCATTAATCCAGGATTTATCCATCAACCTTTATTAGGGACAACTAGAAGCTGACCAGAACAAGCTGCATCGAATTCAACACATTGTGCATATATATCATCAATTGCATCCAGCATAACAAGCACGGGTAAGACCAGCAGCAACAATGGTAGTGAAGTGGTAGAGAGCACTTTACCTGATACTCCTGAGTCAAATTCACGAGCTGGCTCCTACTACTTGGTGACAAGGCGCCTGTAGATGCTACGGCTTTTGTTAGGGCAAAGGTCCAAGGAGCAACTTATTCTTGTACGCCTCAGTCAACCACGAATATAACCTGCTGGATAAAGGAAACCACAGATCCATGAATTAGCGAGTAATTAGGAAGGGAAGTATGTCAACAGCTGTGGTATAGAGGGGGCTGGACAATGACCAAACATAAATAACATAGTATATTAATCTTAGTATATATAGGGATCAACTATATATTTAATATACTGAGTTTGTATGATATAAAAAGTACTATTTTTTTTGACTAGTCAGGGTCATTTAATTTGTCCTTGATGGCTTTCTTCCTTCAAAAAAAAATTGAAATGGCTCTCTTTTAGGTATTAGGATCATCCTTCAAAAATAAATAAAAAAGCATAAGCTACAGCATACTAGCATACTAGCTACAGCATATAAGCTACAACATACTGTTGGACTAGGCAATTATAGTATGCATCGATCAGCTGAAGCTTACAAAAGCACAAATTATAGACTATAAAAATCTAGTGCTGAACTTGGGAGGGGCCGTGGCCACTGCTGGCCCCCTTGCCTCCGCCAGTGTGCAGAGGAGCATGCAATCTTGGCCGCAATGGCCTGAGAGCCGGAGCTGCAGAGTCCGAAGAGATCCTACATTCTCATGAACCTGATTAGTGAAGTAGTACTAGCAGCTAGCAAATCAGATGGCTTTGGAGGCCCTCTTGGGATCTACCGAATACAACAACAGCAAATACAAGTGCAGACGGAGATGCCATACAAGTGCAGATGGAGATGGCGGCTCCCTTCTTTGGATCTGCTGTGCAGAGCGAGGCAGGGGGGAGATCTGCCTGTGGCGGCAGTGCAGAGGACAGGAACACAGAGGGGTAGGGGTGTGGGTGCAGAGGAACCCGGTGGGGCTGAGGTGGGCGGAGGGAATGGCGAGCTACCTGGAGACGACGTCGAGCTGAGGTCGCCGGCCGAGCTGTGGTCGCTGGTGGGGAGCGGGCGAGAGCTGAGGTCGCCGCCGGGAGGGGCCGAGCTGAGCTCGCCGGCCCGCAGACTGACCGCGCAGAGGAGATTTGGGGGCACCGTTGAGAGGGGCCGGTGGCCGGTGGCCGGCCGACGGCGGCAGGCAGGCCGCTCGTGTGAGGGCGTGTGCAGGGCGACGCTATTTTTTTTTCTTCGATTGGCTTCGGGTGGCGGCGTGGTGTGCGTCAGGGGAGAGGAGTGCGGTGGATTTTGGGGTTCCTGCTCTGAGTGCCCAGCAGGCGGGAGATAGAAAATGGGCTGACCCATTGGCGGGCTTTGATTTTTTTTTCTGTCATGTGGGCCTATGTTAAAAGGTTAGGCGGGAAGTGGGCTAATCCAGTGCGCGAGTGGAGTCCATCTGTGGCGACGACCGGTGGGTCGTTAAAAGAACGATATAACGACCGACCATCCGACGTTGAATCGAAATAGAATTAACGTCCGACGACCTGTAGTCAAAATGAGATATAACGACCTACCGTCCGTTACAAATCATTAACGTCTAACTTTCCGACGTTAAATCGACATTTTTAACGACCCCCAACTGACGTTGATTTTGGGCTGTGGTGTAGTGGCGGCTCAATCACCAGCCGCCCCTGGTGTTGCGATTTGTAGGGGCGGCTCAATCACCAACCGCCCCTACAAATGCTGCCGCCGGAACCCAAACCTGGGCTTGGGCCTCACTTTTGCTAGTAGGGCACTGAAACCCGCAGGCCTGTTAAGCCTATCAACGATCTAAGCCCTCGATCTGAATCGAACGACCGAAGTTCGTCCAACCAGCGACAAAACTACCCGCCGAACATCCGAAACCCTAGGGTTTCATTCTCACTTATCCATCCGACGCCGCACTCTCTCTCACTCGCTCTCTATCTCTCTCACCCGATGGCGCTTAGATCCGTGGGCCGCTACTACATCCGCGCCGAGAGCCCCGACGCGGAGGCCGCCTGCACGCTCCTCCTCGAGCTCTACGTGCGCGCCGGGTGCCCGCGCCTCCGGGGACAGGGGAGGGAGGGGGCGGAGCTACTGCTGCGGTAGGAGGCCCGCGAAGCCGCGCTGACGGGGCGCAGCCGCCTCCTATGCGTCAGCGGCGGCGGGGTCGGCGATGGGGCCGGCGCTGCGGGCGCCCGCGGCCTCGCTCTCTTCATGGCTACCTTTGGGGTGCCGGTCGAGTTCCCTGCGCAGGAGCTCTGCGACCTTGTAGACGCTGCCGACGTCTCCGTCTGCGTGGAGGTGCTCAAGGCCTCCAAGCTCTTTGTCAGGAAGATGCGGGGTGAGAAAAATGAAATCTACTTCCCTCTTCTTCCCCTGAACCCTGATGACATTCAAGCGTTTCAGATTTTCCATGTTCCAATTCAGATTTCAGATCCTTTCAGTGCGCCTGTCATCCGGCGACGGATCTTGGGTGGTGGTGTCCCTCGTGGCATTTTTATACCCTCTCCCGGTCTCCTCCGTAAACCCTAGCCGCCAGTATCGTGCTGAAGCTGAACTGCTGATCCATCTTCCAAGCTCTGGTAAGTCTCTCAGTTATCCTTTGTGCCTGGTACAGTTGATATGGGCGTTGTGAGGCTGAGACATCATAGGCGTGGGCTTTTGAAGCGGGATTCGATGGGGTTTGCGCCTCCGTCCATGGATCGGTGGATCCTATTGGGGAGTTTTGTGCCGTTGCTTTGGTCTTGGCTGGACTCTTGCCGCCGTTGCACGGCCGGCTGCAGCTGGCTTCTGGGTGGCCCCGTTGTTGCGTATTCTTTTGCCTCTGCTTGTATTGAAAGCAAGTAAGGTTCACAAGTCCTTGTTCAAGTAAGGATGATTGTTTCGGTGAGATTTTAGGGGCCCTGTTAATGATTGGAAAATTGATGGAAGTTTCTATGGTGAGATGTAGTTTGTTCATGGACCAAACGATAAGAGAGTAGCAATTTGGGAATATTAGAGAAATTTCTTTGTAGTTAGGATTGTATAAGAAAACGCAAGGCTTTCATGCAGAGGTGCCTGTTGTGATCTGGTTTGGTGGTTGCTGCTTCTTTCTTTCTCAGTCCTATCGCTGTTCATGACCGTGTAAGCACTAAGCACTAAGCACTATGTGTTTCAACTGTTCTTTGTACATCATTGCATCTAATAGTCAATACTAGTACCAGACTGGATAAAAAAAACTTCAGTACCCCCTCTGCAGGGTCTCCTGCTTTTGTTTGCTGCGATTCTTGTTATTGTTGGGAGTAATTCCTCTTTATTCTCGTTGGATTTATCAGGTATCATTCCTCTGCGCTGATTCAAGATGTAGCTCCAGTACTACATCAACGAGAAAGGGGACAAGGTCTACACCACCAAGGTTTGTGTATGAGCTTGCACTTAAGTTTCTCTGAATGGCTGATGATTTTGGGTGTTACTTGTTAGCCTCTGCTAATTTGGGTGTCTGTGTTCTTGCTTTGCAGAAGGAGTCGCCTCTTGGGGTGCCGACGCAGTCTGCTCACCCAGGTACACTGCCTTTGTTCACTAGAGTTACCTTTGCTGCTTCTGTTATAACTTGCCTGTCAAGATATGATAGTTGGATAGTTTTCTTTTGTTGGCTATAAGGATGCAGAGTCATGGTTGTCTAATTATGAGCAGTTGGCATGTTTCTAGACCCCCTGACCGATTTGTGTCATTCATCCAATAGTATGTTGTATCTTCAATTTCTTCTGCGTTTAGATTCTGGATATTTTGAGCAGACAAATAAAAAATTGCTTGCGCAACTTTTAAGAATGGAGTTAAGAGTACCGGTACCTATCAAAGCTACAGATCATTCTTTCTTTTCCTGTGACAATTCCCTGTGCTTTATATGATCAATATGAACTCACTAGGCATTCGCATAATCTAGAGTTCTAGTCAATCATGAATGGCTTTACCATGAGCACTGTCTGCCAGGTTAAAGCATCATTCTGTTGTATCATTGGACTAGATGTAAATAGACTGTAGAGAGATAGAAGCTATCGTACTTTACCTGAGGCGAACACTTGCATTGTGGATGTATGGGACCAAACAAAGATGTAACCTGCAGAACTGAAACATGTGGAATTCATTCTTTTTTATGGTTTTGATTGTTTAATAATTTGGGTGACCATGGACCTCGCATCATGATTTACTAAAATATTTCCTTGTGGTGCAGCTCGCTTCTCACCAGATGACAAGTACTCTCGCCAGCGGTTCCTATTGAAGAAGAGATTTGGACTTCTGCCAACTCAGCAGCCAGCACCCAAGTACTGAAGCTTCAACTATCCAACCATGCATGTTCAGTTCGTGTCACGGCTTGTTGGTTGGAATGTTGAATGGGTATTAAGAACATAAATCAAACACTGCTAGGCACTACTTTTCATATATCTATGTGCAGTCTCATAGTTTAAATGAACAGCAAGCACAATAATTTGCACCGTGTATTGTCATGGAATATTTGTTATAATCTGGTATAAATAAATGTTCTGGTCGAATTTGAATTGTAAATTTAATTTTTTTTGGCGGAAAATTGATTTGTAGGGGCGGTTGGTACTGTAGCTGCCCCTACAAATCGATTTGTAGGGGCGGCTACAGTACCAACCGCCGCTACAAATCGATTTGTAGGGGCGGTCTGGAAACCGCCCTTACAAATGCATGGTTTGTAGAGACCCTTGCGCAGGGGCGGCTGGCCGAACCGTCCCTACAAATGCTTATTAGCCGCCCCTAAAAACCATATCTGACGTAGTGAGATGAGAGCCTGCTTAGTGTTCATTGTGTGGACCTAGGTCCCAATAGTCATACTAATCGAGTTGCTTGCATTGTTCAATCTCGAGAGCTCCATACTAAGGTAGACACACTTCTAGATCAAATTGCTCCCATTTTATATATAGTGTTCGAATGATAAATAATTTTTTCGGTCTTCAATGGATTGTACTATTTTTTTTTATCTGCACACTTTTATTCAGTATTCAGTGGAGAAGCAGAGTGTTTAGTGATCATCAAGATCAATTTCAGCTGAAGCAAGGAAGGTAATAATATTTACATTGATCCCTTTTGTGTCTTCCACCGATGGAGTATATGTAGATGTTTCTATTGCTTTGAAAAGATAGTACAATTTATTTGATAGTTTAGCCACAACTTTTTTCTTTCTTCGATCTGAATGCTATGTTCAAAACTCATTTATATTACTCTCACTTTCTCAGTATAACTTTTAGCTAGGTGTTGTCCCGTATGAATGATATGTTCATTTCTGTGCTTCTTACTGTAGGCTTTTGTTAGTTTCCTATCGTGTGTTTGGTTTTGGGATCACAAACCCAACCCATATTTTTAGGATGGGGCAAACCCATTTTCTTGTTTGATTTAATAGGTTGGGTTCAACCCAGTTCTGTATTTGGTTTGAGGGATTGGGTGGGTTGAGGGATGGATCATTCTAACGCCGTTACCTACTGTTCATGGGCCTGCAATGTCAGCCACTGTTTCTCTTCTCCCACCTCCCGTTGTAGTCTAAAAAAATCCCATCGTCAAGCTCGAGCAGGAGGCTGCCCCGGCCCTTACGGCCCCGCACTGTTAGAATTTATATGGATAATTCTCTAAATCCAAATGAAGAAATTCTAATAAATCTCAAAGTCCCACTACATGTGTTCCTTAATGGGCTTTAAATGTTTAAGCCCATAAGTAGAGATGGAAGGTGCAACATCAATTAGTACCATATTGCTAGTTGATGTGGAGGTCGGGGTTCTCCTCCCCCCTCTCCCCTTGTGTGTGTGTATATATATAGGGAGAGTATATTCAGTAGCCAGCTATAAAATATATATATAGGGAGCAACACACGATGACGACTCGTGTGAATGGAGCCATGAGAGCCTTGAGCATGGGTCCCTCCGCTGGGTATATTTTAATCTTACTATTTTTACATTGAGTAAGGTTTTTGTGCTATTAAACATGATCAGTATGCTCATCATAGTTGCCACCGGTAGTTCACATGTCCACATGCTTGTTATCATGAATTTACTACTATATTTCTAGATTAAATTAACCATAAAAATGCTTAATTTCCTAACATTCCAAAAACCTGATATTAGGTAATTTTCTGTTAGTGGTTTTGCTGCTGCATTGAAGACGAATGATTTCGATGGCACAAATTATAAGAGATGGCGTGCTAAGATTGTCCTGTGGTTGACTACTATGAATTGCTATCATGCCGCACATGGGAAGCCCGAACAGTTTACTCCTGAGGAGGAGGAAAAGTTTGCGGCTGCCGATAACCTGTTTTGAGGTGCCATGATTAGCGCGCTTCATAGCAAATACGAAGACAATTACATATGCACGTCAGACAAAGAGTTATGGGATGCACTTGATGCTCAGTTCAGTGTTTCTGATGCTGGTAGTGAGCTGTACAACATTAAGCAGCTGTATGACTATAAAATGGTTGATAACCGTTCAGTAGTGGAACAGGCTCATAAAATACAGACACTGGCTAAGGAACTCAAGCAGTTTCCATTTGT